>NW_027555514.1:265102364-265264864 GCF_003287225.1 Phascolarctos cinereus | reverse complement strand
TGTTTCTGTTAACTTAGAAATTTCATTTTCTGAGCCTTATGAGCCTATGTGCTTGTAAGAGGACCTGACAGCTATGCCAGATATTGACATAACTAGATCATCCAGCTGGGCAAAATGAACCAGAGAACATAGGTTCACAAGATTTAGAGCTGGAAACTTAAAGGTTATCTAATCCAGATAGGGCAGGCCACATGTACCCCAACCAGATTAAACTGTAATTGGGAAATATTTAACAAAATATATAAAAATAGCAATAGAACATAGATATATTAAAATATGGTTTTCCAAGTCAATGTGCACTGGCAGGGGATTAGTGGCCCTCTTTATATTTGAGTTGAATTGCCACTGATCTAATCAAATTCCCTCTTTTTATAGATGAGAAAACTGAAAAATTGAGGGACAAGGCTGGGATTTGAGAACCAGACCTCTGGCACTAAATCCAGCATTGTTTCCACTGCCCCATGAGAAGTGAGAGGTCTCCAAAGTGTACCTGGACTCTGCATTAAGAAGGCACTCTTGGCTCAAGGGTTACCCTGTAAACCATCCTGGCCCGATATGAACAACAGAGAGGCAGTGGAGTATTGGGCTTGGATTGAGGAAGATGTGGGTTCAGGTTCCGTCTCTGACAAATACTGGCTTGTGATTCTGAGCAAGTCACTTAAAACTCTCACTGCCCCTGGCAGCTCTCTGTGATTGCAAATTACTCGAGAGTCGCTGATCTTCAATGTAGGAGGGAGTTTACACAAACAGTTCCTCACATTGATGAAACCCCAGGTCCACTCCAAAAGAGAGCAGAAGCTCCCCACCGTGGGAGACCAGGTGACCAAAAGAATGAGGATGACTTGTTAAGATAATGGCAAAAGCAATAGGCCAAGCTTCTCAGTCCCATACCAGGGGTGGGAACCTGTGGTCTTCTAGGTTCTTGGGTGCAGAATTTTGACTAAGTCCAAGTTTTACAGAACAAATCCTTTTATTTCCATGCTAGGAATCTGAATTGCTTCCATCTGAACTGCCTTAGAAAGATTCTGAAAATCACCTGGCAGGATAAGATACCAGACACTGAGGTTCTTTCTTAAACTAAACTGCCAAGCATTCAAACTCTACTGTAAAGAGCACAACTCCAATGGGCTGGCCACGTTGATTGAATGCCAAATGTATGCTTGCCTAAGAGACAATACAAGGGCACTTTCAAGGTCTCTCTTAGAATTGATTGCATGGCATGGGAGACATTGGCACAGGACTGCTCAGCACAGTGTGCCCTCATTAGAGAAGGTATCGTGTTCTATAAGCAAAGCAGAATTGAAGTAGCTCAAAAGGAGCAAGAGAAGCCCAGATTGAGATAATCCATCCCAAAAGTTCACATGGACTATTGTGCACGACCTGTGGTAGAGTATTCCAAGCTTGTATTGGTCTGATCAGCCACGGGCACGCACACTGTAACTTGATTCTAACATAGAAATGCCATTTTGGTCCTCCTCAAGAATGATGGATAGCAACAAACCACATGTCTGAGGCCAGATTTGAACTCAGGTCTTTTTGGTTCTAAACCCAGTGCTGTATCCACTGAGCCACCTAGCTGCTCCTACCTAAAGAAGAGGTAAGTTGAAGACCTGCTTGTGACACATAGTACCTAAGGCAAGGCACTGAAGATCTAGGTGCTCTAAGCAACTCTCTAAGACTAATTTTTAGAGAAGGGCCAACCTCCTAGATGGGGTAGCTGGGGGGTGCAGTGCTGGGCCTGGAGTCAGGAAAACCTGAATTCAAATCTGGCCTCAGACACTAGCTAGCTGTGTGGCCCTGGGCAAGTCACTGCACCCTGTTTGCCTCAGTTTCCTCATCTGTAAAATGAGCTAGAGAAGGAAATGGCAAACCAGTCCAATATCTTTGCCAAGAAAACCCCAAATGGGGCCATGAAGAGTCAGACAAGACTGAACAACAATAATACCAACCTACATTGGTAGAGGGAATTTCCACATTTGAGAGTTCCCTATACCAATGAAATCACAGGTCCAGTCCCTATCTTTATCCCTATTTTTACATCAAAATTCATTAATGTCATTATTGACATAGGGAGTACCCTAGTAAGAAAACTCCCTCTATCAAGGCAGATTGGCAAAGAGAGGCACTGCAGTGTATCAGAGAGACGAACGGAACCTCAGAGCTAGGAGAATCTAGGTCTTCCCTGTCGTACTGGCTATGTGATCCCTGGCAAGTCACTTAAACTCTAAGATTTTCTAATATTTGGGGTCCTACCCTATTATATGATCATAAGGCTTCCTTCCTTTTCCCTTTAAACTATTTTTAAAAGCTTTTATTGAATCTCTTGTTTTTGCATCACCTTATTTTCCTAAATATATCTCTTCCCCTTTCCTACGCATCAAGCCAGGCCATGTAACAAAGAATAAAAAAGGAGAAAAAAAGTTAATCCATTCAAACCAACATAACATCTGAGTCTGCAGGATTCATTGTATTTCATACCCATAGTCCTCCATGTCTGCAAAGTAAGGAACACAACAAGAACCCTGAGCATAAAGGAGAAGGGTTCTAAGATGATGCCTTTAGCTGAGGCAAAGAGCTCTCAGGATTGGGGCCTCTAATTGTCCCTGAGGTCCAAAAGGGAATGTTTCTATTTTCCCAGCAGTAGTATGGGCCAAGGCGGGATCTGTGTCTTAACCAGAAAAGAAATGGTGTCAGTTGGCTAGCAGCATTGGGGAACTCCAGGAGGGACTGGAAAATTCACAGGGCCAAAAGGGTGGAGAGGGTGGAAGGGAAAAGCAAGAGGGAAGCCCATGTTGACCGACTGACTGAAATATTTCTATTTAAACACACAGGCAGAATTAGAAGTCTCAGCTTGGGCCATGATGACATCATCAGAGAGAGTGAGACATTGTGGTCTGGCATCCAGAGAAAGAATCCTGGGCTAGATTGGTCTGGGTCATTTGAGGTGTTGATAGTCTTTGTCCAAGGGTAGTAAAAGTCTGATCTGTTACTCAGGAAAACTACGTAAGGAGAATAATATTTCTTTACATACCAGGTATATATACATACCTAGAAAATACAGAGTAGAAACTGTGAAGGTGAAATAGATAAAAAAAATAACAGGAAGAGAAAAATGGTAGACACTGAGGAAGATTCACACACATGGACTAGTCCAGTGAATATCTGTTGAATAGAGGAATGAATGAATTAGGGTAGGGATTCTCAACCTGGGGGATGTGAATTTATTTATTAAAAATGTTTTGATAATTGTATTTCAATGTAACTGGTTTCCTTGGCAATCTCATGTATTTTATTTTGTGAAATAAAAGACATTATTCAGAAAAGGAATCCATAAGCTTCACTAGACTGCCAAAGGAGGCTAAGACACAAGAAAGAGTAAGAACCCCCAAATTAGAAGGAAAGAAAGCATAAGGGAAGAGTAATATGATTCTCCCCACCCCACCCCCAAGTTGGTATAGTCACAGAATATAGTCACACAATATAAAATTTCAGTGTGATAACAACGTTAAGGGAAGAAGGATGTGATTCTCCCCCCAAGGTGGTGAAATCAAAATACAATCACACAAGATGAGGATTTAATGTGTTAACAAGGTCTAATATTCTGTGATCCTTTAATGAAGATATCTAATTGAATTATGAAGCAACATATTTGGTTGAGCAAAGAAACTAACCAGTCCCTGTGGTCTTTAGAAGAGCTAAGCTCTGGATGAATCTCAGCAGTTTGAAAGATAAAGATAGGGGCAGCTAGGTGGTGCAGTGGATAGAGCTCCGGCCTTGGAGTCAGGAGGTCCTGAGTTCAAATCTGGCCTCAGACACTTGACACTTACTAGCTGTGTGACCTTGGGCAAGTCACTTAATCCCAATTGCCTCACCAAAAAATTAAAAAAGAAAGATAAAAACTACCTGCCCACCTGGGCCATTTAGTTATGAAGGGAAGTAGGAGACACTGTATCCAGTGGGGAGTAAAGATACACATTCTAGATAGACAAGGATACAGAGAAGAAACCACTTCAAGGAGAATGACTCCTGGAGTAAGAGAAGAGAGTCAGGTATTCAGAAGAGATCCTGGGAATCCAGCTGAGTAACCTGCCCAGCAGAGGTGACTCTACATAAAAGAAAAGACTTCCAGACCCTGCAGTCCAGAATTCTGAATTGCCTTTGCCACATAGGTACCTATATGTGTGCTTCATTACTATTATACTCACTGTTTGAACCTCAGTCCTCCCATGGATGTTGTATGTATTTGTGTGAGAGTGATCCCAGGTTTGAGATATATTTTGTAGCTTCTGTTCTTGCTGTTATTTAATGATACATAATATTTATAAGGGGGGAGTAGTGAGATGGCATGTGGATAGAGTGCCTGGAGTGGAGTCAGGAAGACTCATCTTCCTGGTTTCAAATCCGGCCTCAGACAGTTCCTAGCTGTGTGACCCTCGGCAAGTCACTTAAGCCTGTTTGCCTCAGTTTCCTCATCTGGAAAATGAGCTGGAGATGATTCTGGAGGCCAGGTTCAGGGACTGGGTCGTTTTATCTTTGTTTCTCCAGCATGCTAACACAGTCTATTTCATCATTTCTCATGACACGATAATATTCCATTATATTCACATACCACAATTTGGTTAGCTGCTCCTCAGCAGTAGGACACCCCCTTAGTTTCCAATTTTTGGCTACCCTTGATAACTGTATTCTAACATAATTGGTTTCCTTTGGAATCATAGGTATTTTATTCTCTGCATTTAAGAACATGATTCTGAGAAGGGGTTCAGAGCCTTCACCAGATTCTGCCAAATGGCTTGAGGACATGCAGAAAGGTTGAGACTCTCTGAAGTATATGGTCCTTGGGGACTTTTCTAGCTTTAGATCTTTCATGCTATGAACTGGGACGTTTAGCCTGGAGAAGATTAGACCTAGCTCATCCACCTTATGATGGCCAGTCCTAGGAGGTCTTCCTCAGAGAAGGCCCCACCCTCCTCTCTCTCCTACCTTGGATCTGCCTCATCCTATGGCCAGATTAATTCACATATAAACCCTCTGCTTTATTGTTTTCTTTTCTCTGCATTCTAACTCTTTTGCGTGGCATCTAAGGCCCTTCTAAAACTTGGTGCTACCCTGCCTTTCCAGCTCTTTCCCATATTCCTCTTCTCTATTCGTTCTATGGACCTCTCAACTTTCCCATAGGATCACTAGTCTGGCGCTGCCCCTCGAGTCCAATCTTCATTTTCCATAAGAGGAAAGTGAGGTCCGTGGATGCGAAATGACTTGTTCAAGGTCACATAAATAGTAGTAAAATAATAATAATAATAATAATAATAAATAATAATAATAATAGTGATAGCTAATGTATAGCACCTACTGTGTGCCAGGCACTGCGCTAAACACTTTATAAATGTTATCCATCTGATCCTCACAATAACCCTGGAAGGTAGGTGCTATTATTATTCCCATTTTACAGACGAGGAAACTGAGGAAAACAGAGGTCAAGTGACTTTCCCACAGTTACACAGCTATTAAGTGTCTGGGACCAGATTTTAACTCAGGCCTTTCTGATTCCAGAATCAAGCCTCTATCCACTGTGTCACCTATCTGCTCCAGATGAGATCAGATTTGAACACAGGTGTTTTTACTCCAGAACCACGGTTTATTCCACTGGACCATACCGCTTTCCTCTGTATTGTGTGACATTGAAAGTGTATAGTTTCTTATTTCTTATCTCGTGATTAGATTATAAACTATATGAAGGCTGGGACTCTCTATTATCTAAACTTTGTACCTCGTCCATGGCCTAGCACTGAGCTTTGCACACAAGAGGTACTTAATAAATGTTTCTTGAATGAATGGATGCATTGTGGCATGATGTTTCAGCACATTAATCCTTAAAAATTATAGAAAGCTCTTTCCTCCACAGTCCTACTGAGTAACCTGGCTACCCCCTAGGGTCATCCACCCAGATCTAATGTTATTCAGTTCCATTTAGAACCAGGCTTTTCTTTTTATCAAAGGAAGCCCCAACATTCCCTCCCCCAGAAACATTTACCATTTGGTCTGTCTCAGATCTCCAGTGACAGTGGTTCTTTCTTTTCAGGAAGTTGCGAATTCCTGTTGATTTTGCTGCACCTGGGTTTGGGAGGGACGTGAGGGGAGACTGGGGGGATGGGTGGGCATCTTATTCTGTGACCTAAGCTAGGTCACTCCACCTATCTGGGGTACAGTTTACTCCTCTGCAAAGCATGAGGTTGGCCTAGACCAGGGATTCATAGCCTTTTGTTAGGTCATGGACCAGTTAGTCTGGTGAAGCTTATGGACCTTTCCTCAGAATGTTTTTAAATGCATAAAACAGAATAGAATTACAAAGGAAACCAATTATACTGAAATATAGATATCAGCATATTAAAAAAAAATAAGTTCACAGGCTCCTGGTGAAGAACCTGGGGACCAGATAAACTCTGAGGTCTATGGCCTGTAACCTTAGATGTGCAGCTGAGGGAGAGAGGCGGGCTTTCACGAGACAAGCGTGATAAACACCGTGTGAAAAGAGCTACTTTAAGATGAAGAGACGCCCAGTGCATTTCATGATTGCACACGTATGCTTGATATCATATTGCTTTCCTTCTCAGTGGGTAGTGGGGGGGCTGGAGGGAGAGAGATAATTTGGAACTCATGTTTTTCTTTTAAAAAAAGGTTAAAATAAATTATACACACACATATTTTCTTTTATTTTAGCATTTAAATTTTAATGTTTTTTCCCCCAATTACATGTAAAAACAATTTTTAACATTCGTTTTTAAAAATATTTTTGAGTTCCAAATTCATGTCTGACTCTCCACGACCCCATTTGGGGTTTTCTTGGCAAAGATACTGAAGAGGCTTGCCATTTCCTTCTCCAGCTCATTTTACAGATGAGGAAACTGAGGCAAACAGGGTCAAGTGATTTGCCCATGGTCACATAGCTAGTAAGTATCTGTGGCCAGATAGGAACTCGGGAGTCTTTCTGACTCCAGGCCCAGAGCTCTATCACTTGCACTACCTAGCTGCCCCATGGCATGCACTGATAATCAACTTGTTACCAACAGTATGAGGGAATGGACAGGAAACTGAAGGAAGATGGTTTGAGAACCATGCTGAAATAGGGATGTAATTGTAATCTTATTGTAGAAATCCCTGATGTTTCCTTTCAGAAATTATTAGGGTACTTTGAACAGGAGGCTAACAAGCTTCATTCCAAAGACCATGATAGCTACAAGAAATCAAAAGAACTTTTGAGCAACTGTGGTAATATTAAATTCTGACTCTATCAAGAGTTAAAAACGAAAGAATTCCTACTAAGAGGAATACTTTCGATGGAGAACATTTTATTAAGCTGGATAATACTCATGGATGTTGGGTGGAAGTAGGTCCTTGCTCATTTAAAGGTTAAAGAAGCCTCAACAAGAGTTCAAAGATTAGATAGACCAGGAACTACAGACAGTGAGAAGACTGTGTTTGCAGACATTGAATTTGCCTAAAGGTGATATTCTGTCTACCCATGCCCTGAAATGTCTACACCATTTTCTCTACTGCCCATTTTTCCATTGACTTGGAGCTATCTTTCATGACTATTTTTGGACGTTTTCCCCTCTCATTCTTTTAGATGTGCTTTCTAGGTTTTTCTATGACAGTGTTTTAAATTCCTTTGAAAAGAATTTTTGTTGTTGCTGTTCAGTCATGTATGACTCTTTGTGACCCCATTTGGAGCATTCTTGGCAAAGATTCTGGAATGGTTTGCCATTTCCTTCTCCAGCTCATTTTGCAGATGAGGAAACTGAGGCAAACAGTGAAGTGACTTGCCCAGGAGCACATATCTAGTAAATGTTTGAGGCCAGATTTGAACTCAGGAAGATGAGTCTTCTTAACTCCAGGCCCAATGCTCCGTACCACTTAGCTGCCTAGAAACCAATAAAACAAAAGTCTAGTCTATCACAACCATAGGAATTATTCTTATTCACTAGCAATCAGAGTAAGCCACCTCACTCATCTCTGTCAGGGACCACTGAACTTTGGGTGCCCCAATTCATTCATCACCATGTCTCAGGTGAGAACTGTCATCACCAGCGCCTTCCCCCCTCTTCCCATCACCTCTCTCTTTTCTCCCCTTCCACCTTATCCAGGCTGCTTGACTACTCACAAAGCTCAGATGAAATGGAGTCACCAACCCTATTCCTTTTGGGAAGATGGACCACCCCCAGGCCTAACCATCTGTCCTATGGCTGAACCCTCATATGTATTGTCTCCCTCCGTTAGAATGTGAACTCCTTCACAGAAGGGACTGTCTTACTTTTCTACTTCTATCCCCGATGTCTCGTGCAGTGCTTGGCCCAGAGCAAAGACTTAACAAATGCTTTTTCATTTCATTTATTCATTCACTATTAATTTTTCTAGAAAAAAATTAAAACCTAAGGCTTCATTCAGAATTGGAGGAAAAATAACTGATAAATTTTTTGTTGACTAATTAATGTTAGAGTGGATAGATACAGAATCACTATAAATCTGGAGTTGGGAGGAGCCTCAGAGACCATCCTGTCCAAAACCCTTATTTTACAGATAAGAAAATGGAGGCCCAGGCAAGTGAAGTGATTTCCTCAACGTCACACAGATCAGAGGTGGGATTTAAGCCCAGATCCTCTGACTTCAGAACCAGATCTTTCTTTCAATAGTAGACTTCGGTGTTAGAGTGTGAAGATTTGGGCTTGTCTTGCTTCTGACACTTATTATCTATTTAATCCTGGGCAACTACCTTCACCTCAGTTTCCCATCTGTAAAATGGGAATAATAATGCTTATACTACCTACCTCACAGGGCTATTGTATATAAAACTTAAAATGTCCTAGTGTGAGCTGGAAATGTCTTGGGTATCCATTTTTGGTTTTTCAGCTTCTCCTTTTGCTCTTGTAAAAATTAGTGCACAAAAGAAACCACTCTCCTTTAACTCATCACACTCTCTTCAAACAGCCTTCAGTTGGCTCTAATGGGGCTCTTCACAAGCCCACCATTTCCTAAGAACTCATCGTTCTCATCATGGAGTCTATCCTATTTATAATTTCTGCTTGCTCGTTGACATCTCTTACACCCTTGTCTTATGTTACAAGTTCCCTTTTCTGCTATTATTCAACTTTTTGCATCTATATTGTATTCCTCTAAATGGCCAATAAAACTGCTTGAGGCCAATGGCCATAATGTTCTATGGCACCACTTCCTGCTTTTTTGTACAACGATTCATTGCTGAGCATGATGCTATTCATGCAGTCAGCAGCTGCTCAGTCTCAATCAATCTGTCTAGGATAAATAAATATGTATTTATTTATTATGCACGTATTTATTATTTAGTATAAATAAATATGTACTACACGTGTGAGTGCATGGATAAGTAAGTGAACTAGCTCCCTAATTCAGTTTACTATGTATATTGTTTTCCTGGTTCTGCTTACTTCACCATGCACCAGTCCATATAAATCTTCCCATGAGGCTATGAACTCTTCATACTTATCAATTCTGACAGCACAGTCATAATCAATTATATTCATGTACCTGCAATTTGTTTAGCCATTCTCCAATCAATCCTTAATTCATCCCAACTCAATGACCACTTATTAAACACCAACAGGATGCAAAGCCCATTGGGAAGGCACAGAGGGAAGCAATCTGTGCCCTTAAGAAGCTGACATTTTACTGGAACACAGTTGGCTTTCTCACCTATTCTATTGACCCTTTATAAAAACCTGAGTGGTCGTCATCATTCCTACACTTTGTTTAGCTAGGCAGCAGGCACCATAAACTGGTGGTTGGCATAGTACTGACCCTGATCCAAAGGCAATCACTTCAAACAGCAGGCCCTTCTAGGAGAAGGGGACTCCTTGAGGGGTTTTAGTGGAATTTTCTGTAGCATCCAGGCACTCCTGGCCATTTTCTCTTCAGCAGAAAGTGCTGGATTTGGAGGCAGGGGACGGAGGTTCAAATCCTGGCTCTGTTACTTCATATGAATGATTACCATATTAATTATTACCATATTACTGTAATACAACACTAACTATTTTCATATTAACTGATGATTGTATGGTATGTTAAAATCTGTAGAAGAGCTTTACAGACATTATCTTACTTTCCTGGTTCGCAGTCAAAAGACCTGGGTTCAAATCCCACCACTGATGCTTATTGTTCATATGACTTTAGGAGAAGCCGTTCCATCTCTATTTGGAAATAAGGATGTTGAATTAAATAAACTCTGAGCTCTTCTGGTTCCGGACCCATGATCCCTGAGATTTAGGTATAATGGATATTTCCCCCATTTTTTCTAGTTTAAGGAAACTAAGACCCAGCAAGGGGGTGTGATTTGCCCAGGGTCACACAGCTAGAAGCATGTAAGGGATGGTGGAGAGAAAGCTGAATTTGAAGCCAGAGCACCTAAGTAAATGAAATAACTTCTCAGGGCCTCAGTTTTCCCATCTGTAAATAATGGGTGGGGGGGTGGATTAAAGGGACTCTAAGGTCCCCTCCAGCCCTAAATCTATAATTCTTTGATCCTATGATGCTAAGTAAGACATGGGTTCAAATCCTTCCTTTGACACTATCTATGTGACATTGGGCAAATACTTAACTTCCCTGGGCCTCAGTTTTCTCTTCTGAAAAATGATGAGGTTGGCCCTGCTGACGCCTAGGATCCCCTCCGGCTCTAAATCCTACCATATGGTGTCCATAATGCCATGATCTCCTCCCAAGTGCTAGCAAAGGCTAGTGACTCACCACGTATGGTTTCTTTTAAGCTCCTTGCTAAATGAAGGGAGGAGGAAAAAACACATTATCTGGATGTATTATTTGCAATAGCTCTGATTTTTGGTAGCATTCGGGCCTCAGTTTTCTCATCTGTGAAATGGAGGGCTGAAGGAGAATGGAACCAAATACCTTCTGAGCTAGCTCTAAGAAACTGAAACTGAAAAGTGCTTCAAGTATGAAGTAGGTTGGTACAAGTATTATTATTAGAAAATAAAAATGTCAGTTGTGACTCAAACCCATGTGGAAGTTCCTGTAGGTTGTGTAAGTGACTGCAGAACTCCCTTCCACTTCTATGCACCCATCTGCTTTCCTGGACAGCTTCTGCAGTTAAGCAATTTAAGGAAGACCTACTCGATGCAGGCACTAGATCCTAGGCTCTCTGATTTAAAAAAAAAAAAAAGGAGCTGATTTCCTGGAGCCAGTACCAGGCATAAGTAGGTTGGCATTTTGGTCCCTCTTGTTCTCCAAGTGAATATGTAAAGATTAAAAACAGGGGCCAAGAAAGAAATGGATATAAAAGGCTGCCTGTCTGGTCCAGGTTGAGGCAGGAGAGAGGGAGGTGGAGGAGAGGGAAGGAAGGGGGTGGAATTTCTGGTGTTATTACTATTGAGTCCCAGGGTGGGGATGGGCTCCTCTAAGCCATGGTGACCTCAAGGTTGGAGCAGGAGAGGAAGAGGAAGTCCTTTTTTTTTTTTTTTTACTGAATTCTCTGTCAGCTTCCTGAAGGTGGGGCTTTCTATTTTTTCGGAAATAGTATCTCTGCTGCCTGGTAGACTCTGTACACAGGCCTACAGACATCCAGAGCCAGATAAACCCACCCAAATAAACATATGGTCACCAAAATCCAAGGGCACACAAAGCTGGAAAAATGTGAGGCTTGAAGCTTTTGTTAGTGAAGGAGGCTCCTCATTCCCAGGGTGAGGCCTGACCCCATCACTGGAAAGCTGTATTTGGTATACAATGAACTCCTTCACTATCTGGGGTGCCAGGTTTACCCAGGATCTGGGACCTTAGATTAAAGCCGGTCTTAAAGGCTCCTATCCCCTCATTTTATAGATGAGGAAACCGAGGCCCAGATAGGTCATAGGTCACATCCAGAAACCCAGGAGAACCCAAGCTTCAGAGAAATTCATGAAAATTCTCCCATATTTGTTTTAACATTAAAAAAATTTTTTATTGGTACTTTTATTTTTAAACCAGATTAATTTCTAGATCTATACCAACTCACCAATTGATCCCCCCTTTGTCACAAAGAAAAAGTTAAGCAAACTCAGTGGATATATCAACAGCAACTGACATGGTATATAATATTTTATACCCAGAGGATCCCACCTCTCTGCTGAAAGGAGAGAGATATATTTTGTCATCTCTTCAACAGCACAGAAATTGGGCATCGCAATTAACCAGAGTTTGGATGCCTTTTGCTATTGTCCCTCAAGAGAACATAAGCTCTTTGATGAAAGGAAGTGTATGACTTTTGTATCTGTCTAGTAGCTAGTTCTATCTCCATTACCTAGCACATAAGAGCTGCATATCATAAGATTCTAGATCTTGATCTGGAAACAAACTCAGAGACTAGTCTAACCACCTCCTTTTATACAGAAGGAAACTGAAGCCAAGATAGGGGAAAGGATTTGCAAAATGTCACACAGGTAGTGTCAGAGGTGGGATTTAAACCCAGGTCAGGGGATTATAGGAGCAGCTAAATGGTGCCATAGTGCACAGAGCACTGGTCTTGGAGTCAGGAAGACTCATCTGTCACTAGTTCAAATCTGGCCTCAGATACTTACTAGCTATGTGACCTTGAGCAAGTGACTTAACCCTGTCTGCCTCAGTTTCCTCATCTGCAAAATGAGCTAGAGAAGGAAATGACAAAGCACCCTAATATCTCTGCCAAGAAAAACCCAAGTGGGGCCACAGAGAGTTGGATATGACTGAAACAACACAACAACAATAAAACATAGGATCTCAGGATCTGAGTATCACACATTTAGAGCTGGAAGGACTCTAGCCTACAGCCTAGTCTTAGAGCCCACCAATTGTCTCATTTTACAGATGAAAACCTGAGGCCCAGATAGGTCATAGCTTCAGAATCCATCTCATTTTACCAAGGAGGAAACTGTGTATGCCTGCGGAGTAAAATGACCAGCTAAGCTCACAAAAGTAGTGATCACTACATAAGGACTGGTTAGTTGGTGATCAGATGGTTTCGTTCATATTGTGATAGTCACGGTATAACTAGGTCTCCTGGTTCTGCTTAATTCACTCTACGCAGTTCATTCAGAATCTTTAAAAGTTTCCCTGAATTCATCAACTTGTCATTTCTTATGATACAGTAATATTCCACTATATTCATGAGCTTGCATTTTGTCAACCCTCCTCCATTCAGTGAATACTGGCTTTCTTTCCACTTTCTCTCATGTTTCTGACTTAAACAGTAATGGTCATCTTGGTTGGGTTTTTTAAGTATTTTTTTTAACATTCTTTTATTTTTGAATTTTGAGTTCCAAATTCTTTCCTTCCTTCCCATTCTCCCCCACCAATGAGAACATAAGCAAAATTATATTAATTAATTATACATGTGAAATCATGTAAAACACATTTCCATATTAGTCATATCACAAAAATGGCAAAAAAAAAAGCAAGAAATTTATATTTCAATTTGCACTCAGAGTTCATCAGTTCTCTCTGGAGGTGGATAGCATTTTTTTTTTATCATGAGTGCTTTGGAATTCACTTGGATCATTGCGATGATCAGAGTAACCAGGTCTTTCACAATTAATTATCATCACAACGTTGCTGTTATTGTACACAATGCTCTCCCGGTTCTTCTCACTTCACTTTGGATCAGTTTATACAGATCTTGCCATGTTTTTCTAAAACCACTCTCCTTCATCATTTCTTATAGCACAATAGTATTCCACCACAATCGTGTACCACAACTTGTTCAGCCATTCCCCAAATGATGGGCATCTCCACAATTTCCAATTCTTTGCCACCACAAAAAAAGCTGCTATAAATATTTTTGCATATATTTTCCCTCATCCCCTCCAGCATTTGTCATTTCTGATAGGTGTGAGGTGGTACCTCAGAGTTATTTTAATTTGCATTTTTCTAATCAAAGAGATTTAGAGCATTTTTTCATATGACTATAAATAGCCTTAATTTCTTCTCCTAAAAACTACCTGTTCATATTCTTTGACCATTTATCAACTGGGCAATGGCACTTACTTTTAGAAATTTGACTCAGTTCCCTATATATTTGAGAAAAAATGAGGTCTTTATGAGAGAAACTTCTGTAAGATTTTTTTTAAATTTACTCCATTGTCTATGGTACCTTTCGGTAAAATGTAGTTTCCATGATTATCTCTCTTAAGTAGATTTATCTTTGCTTTTCCTTTGTCTAAGATCATGACTGCTACCCCATCTCCACAGTGAAGCAAAGTGGACCTTCCTGTTTCTCACATACAGCCCTCCATCTCCTGTCTCACTACCTTGGCACTGGCTATGCCCCATTCTTAGAATGCCATTCCTCCTTACCTCTGTCTGTTAGAATCCCTAGTTTCCTTCAAGATTCAGCTAAAGCACCCCCTTTTTACACAAAGCCTTTCCTAACTGTCCCCCGGCTGCTAGTGCCTCCTGCTTTCCATCAACCTTGTATGTACCTTGTATATATATTTGTATTCCTTACCTATGTGTCCATATATTTGTCTCCACCAATAGAACATAAGCTCCATGAGGGCATGGACTGTTTCACCTTGGGCAAGTCATCGTGTGACATCTGTGATAACATTACTGTGGGCAGTCCTTCCAACATTTGGAAAAGACTCTAGCCATGCTTTGCCCCAGTCATGCCTGGAATCTCTCTGGAGTCTTCTTCCTCAACTTCTGCATTGGCCCTATGTATGCTTTTTGACTCTCTTCTGCCCTGGTTTCTGAGCCTCAGTTTCCCCATCTATAAAATGGAAGGCTAGACTTAGAAGGCCTATGATATGCCTCCTACCTCTAGATCTATGGTCCTGTGATCTTACTCATTTCCCACCTGTATGATGTTGGACAAGACCCTTCACCTGTCTGGGTCTCTATTTCTTCATCTATAAAATGGGAGGCTGGATTAGATGGTGGCTGTGGTCCCTTCTCGGTCTAGATCTACAGTAGAAAGTAATCTCCTTGAGGGCAGGGACTATTTCATTTTGCCTTCTTATTTTCAGAATCTAGTGCAGTGCTTGCAGCATGGCAGGGCTTGACTGACGGATCTGCTTTTCCCGTCCTTTGCTCCTTCCTTTCCCCATCTTTGATCTCACCACAGGCCTTGTTTTGGAAGTCTTGGCTGCTGGCCCCCTAAGGCTCAGCTCCTCGTTCCCTTGTTCCAGATCTCAAGGACTCTCACCTCATCTCAAATTCCATTACCCAGCCAATACGTTCCTTGCTTCGTGGGGGAAGAAGGACACAAAATGGAACAATACTGTTCTTTGGACTACAATTCTGTGTGAATGAGGCCTCTTGTTGCCAAAGCTCATAAGTGGAATGGCCACGAAATCTGGTGGATGCCATCAGCTCTGGGCACATGGCTCTCTTAGCCGGACTGTTCAGACGATCACAGAACTCACCGATCACAGATCATGAGCTGGAACGGACCTCAAAGGCTCTCTGGTTGAACCTTCTCATTTTACAGATGAGGAAACTGAGGCCCAAGCAGTTTAAATGACTTGCCTAAGATTACACAGGTAGTAGGCATCAGAGTCAGGATCTGAACCCAGCTTTTCTGACCCTAGAGACAATGTTCTTTCCCTTTGACCAGATAGATCTGTGTATGAAGTCCCTATGGGCAGCTGGGTGGTGTGGTAGATACAGCACTACCCCTCGAGTCAGGAGGACCTCAGTTCAAATCTGGCTTCAGACACTTACTAGCTATGTGACCCTGAGCAAGTCACTTAACCTTGTCTGCCTCAGTTTCCTCATCTGTAAAATGAGCCAGAGAAGGAAATGGAAAACTACTCCAGTATCTGTGCCAAGAAAACTCCAAAAGGAGTCATGAAGACTCAAACACGACTGAAACAAGTGAACAACAAAAGTATGCGGTCCCTGGGAGGACTTGGGCAGAGCAGCGATCTCGTAAACTCCAATTGCCAGATCACTGACTCACAGGTGGAGTTATTGGTGTCGAAATCCTAACAGGCCCAACATGGAGACATTATCATCATTATCATTTTTGTTAATGATAACAATAACAGAGCTCTAATGATATACTTAAAACATTCCAATGGTTCTTTGATAGCATTAAAGTGGGCAATACCACCAACATTTCGGAAGAACTCCAGCTATATTTCACCACACTCATGCCTGGACTCCCTGGAATCTTCCTCTTCCTTGCCCCCTGCATTACCCTTATATACCCTTCCTCACTTTCCAGGACCCCTATACACAGCAATGTGCCAGCGCCAGTTCAGTAGGACAGGACAGAGAGAAAGAGCTGATTGCCAAATTTTCAGTGTGAACCTTCACACTTTGGAAATTAATGCTACAAAACTTGATTTACTGTCTTGTTGATTATTTGGACTTAAGAAGGTGACAGAGAAAATGATAATGCAGATTGAACTGAAAAGTGTGTCATGCATTTTCTGAGCCAGTTGTTAAACATATACCAGCATATCACTGCCTGTATGTGTTGTCATTCTCCATTAGCATGTAAGATCTTTGAGGGTGAACAATGTATTCACTTGTATTTACATCCCCAGCATTTAGCACAATGCTGGCACATAGTGATTGTTTAATAAACGCTTGCTCTATCTATCTATCTATCTATCTATCTATCTATCTATCTATCTATCTATCTATCTATTTATCTATCTATTCATCCATCTCCCTGCCTGTCCATCTATCTATCTATCTATCTATCTATCTCTATCTATCTATCTATCTATCTATCTATCTATCTATCTATCTATCTATCTATCTATCTATCTCCCCTGCCTGTCCATCTATCTATCTATCTATCTACCTATCTATACATCCACCCATCCATCCATCCATCTATCTATTTCTATCTACCTATCTATGCATATTACAGTCCATCCACACCCACCCATCATTCTATGTGACTCTTGACCATGTTTCTTCCTCAGTTCACTTCAGAGCATCTACTCAATATGTTGAGTGCCTTTATCATTTTCTGTCAACATCTTGGCAATGCCATAAAACAGCTGGGTGGTCCATCGGCTATCCCTCACCATTGCTACTAGATCAGTCTATCTCCTCTTTGGCTCACACACCTTACTCATGACACTGTGTCCTCTTGTGCAATCCCTTATTTGGAATGGGTGGTAGCCTATTCACACCCTCCATGTGCTTTTCCATTGCCCTTTGGGGGATTGTCAATTTCAGTTCCTTGAAGTTCATCGTGCTCAGAATCTCTCAGTCATACAACAGCACTGGTAGAACATTGATGTTTAAAAGAAGAGTCTGTTCAAAGGATATGCTTGGGATCATTAAATATTGACATAATTTTTGTTCAACCAGTACTGTGATTTCATCAGTGTAGGGAATGCCTTGTGAGGAACATGCTCTACTGATGAAGGCTAGCACCTTTTCTGCAATTCATTGCATCAGACAATTGTCTGGGGGCACTAAGGAGTTACATGGGTTGCTCAGGGTCACATGACCAGCATGGTGTCAGAGGTGGTGCTTGAATCCAGCTTTTCCTAGGTCCGAGGCTGTCCCTCTAATCAATATACCACACCGTCTCTACACATTATTACAAGGATGGGAACTGAAAGTATGATTTCATTGACACGGAAAACTCCCAAACAAGGAGATATTCTCTATCAACACGGATTGACATTTTATCTGCAACTCATAGTCTGAGAAAGTTGCCAAAAGCCTGGGAAGTTTAATGACTTATCCCGGATCACACAGGCAGGAGTGTCAGAGGTGGGACATTGAATGAAGTCCTCATAGCTCCATGACTAGCCCTCTAGCCACAATAATAAGAGCTAACATTTGTACAGTGCCTAGGGCAGCTAGGTGGCACAGTGCATAGAGTACTGGGCTTGGAGTCAGGAAGACTCATCTTCCTGGGTTCAAATCTGGCCTCAGACACTTACTAGGTATGTGACCCTGGACAAGTCACTTAACCCTGTCTGTCTCAGTTTCCTCATCTCTAAAATGAGCTGGAGAAGGTAATGACAAACCGCTCCTGCATCTCTGCCAAGAAAACGGGGTCACAAAGAGTTGGACACAACTGAACAACAACAACAAATACGGCACCTGCTATGTGACAGGCACCGTGCTAAGCGTTTTACAAGAACCCTGCAAAGTAGTTACTGTTATTACCTCCACTTCACAGTTAAGGAAAGTGAAGCCAACAGTTATTAAGTGTCTTGCTCAGAGTTGCACTGTTAGTAAGTGTCTGAGGCTAGATCTGCACTCAGGGCTTCCTGATTCTAGGCCTGGCACTCTATCCACTGTGCCACCTGGCTGCCCCGATAATATTAACAATATCATGTTGCCTCTCTATATTATATATTAAATGTAATTAAATTATAATTGCATATGAAGGCATAATAATAACCCTTGTTTCCATAACTTGTTAAGGCTTACAAAGCACTTACCTTATAATGATGATGGTCTATAGGCAGTGCAAGTATTATCATTACCAGTCACAAACAAGGGAAACTGAGGTACAGAAAGATGTGATTTGTCCAAGGTCATGAAGTCAAAGCTAAAACTTGAATCCAGGTCTGTCCCAACTTCAAGTCCAGCACTCTTTTAACTACACCATTCTGCCTGCAATTTATATTGTTTTTACTATATGTATACAGATTATTGTATATCATGTCAATAACAGCAATAATATTTTTGTTGTTCAGTCGTTTTTTAGTTGGGTCCAGTTCTTCAAGACCCCATTTGGGGTTTTCTTGGCAAAGAAACCAGAGTAAATTGACATTTCCTTCTCCAGATCACTTTACAGATGAGGAAACTGAGGCCAATAAGAGTTAAGTGACTTGTGGCTGAATTTGAACTCAGATCTTCCTAACTCTAGGCCTGGCACTCTATCCATTGTACCACCTAGCTGCCTCTGTGTGTGTGTGTGTGTGTGTGTATTGGGGAATATAGCTGCACAAATAGTGATATTTGAATGTATAGTTATCCCTTCCACATCACGGATGTTAGGGGCACAGTGCCCCTTCAATTTGGAAAATGCATGTAAAATTTTTTGGCTCTCCCCTTGAACCAGAGAAGTCCGAATTTTCCTTTTTCTTTTATCAAGTGTTTACAGTACCTTATTGTAAAATTTGGGCTAAGTATTTGGTCACAGGCTTCATGTCACCTGCTATTCTTCACGTGTCACCTTTGGCTTCCCAAAAACTCCCCAGAAAGTCCCATTTAATTTCTTATGCTGACCTGTGATCTACTGAAACTGCGATGGGGAAAGTTGCAATGTGGAAGGGATAACCATAATGAATTATCATTATTGTGAGTAAGTAATTGCATGCATGAAGAATTCAGAGAAATTTGGAGAAACTTGCCTGAACTCATGTAGAGAGAAAAACCAGGAGAACAATTCACACAATGACTAAAATAACATCAAAGAAAATTATGGTGGAAAAATTTCCTTCAAATCTTTGATCAATGAGGTGACTTCAGAAGACTGACTTGGAAGAGAAGAGGTGGTGGTCTACAGTCATAGAATGACAATGTATTAATCTGTTTTCTATTACTGTGATTATTTGTTACAAGGCAAGATTTTACTGAAAGAGTCATTGAAAAAATAAGAGCATCAATAAAACATTAAAACAATTTTTCAAAGAGATTTGTGAGATGCTTTTGGACTTGGCCAATATAAGAATTTATTTTACCTGAGAATACATATATGTTATAAAGGTTTTATTGGGGGGAGGGAACAGTGAAGTAGGAGAAATATTTGGTAATTGAAAAATATGTAATAAAAACAACAGAAAAAATAGAGTGTGCTGATAGTACCAAAATGTTCAGAAGTGGCGTCCTCACCATCCCTTTGTTCCCTCCAACCCTAAAGCTAGAACAACCTGAGACAGGCTTTTATCTACCTACCCATTCCCACTCCATCACCCCTTCCCATTCCATCACCCTCCTTCTCCCGCCTCTACTCAAATCACCCTCCTGTTATTCCATTATCCCCTCTCCCCATCATGACTCAGGCTCTTGAGTCCATTTCTCACTGTCATTAGGATGCTTTCATTTGGTCTGGTTTTGCTTTGCACTTTCTTCTGTTCAAGCTAATTGCTGGCACTGACACTGGGTTCTTGATGCCAAAGCCGTCATTTGCTCGTTGCAAACAAAAGAACAGCAAGCAAAACAGAGTGAGAGTTGGCCAGAGAGAACCCAGCACATGGCACTCTCCCGAGGCAACCAAGCGGAGATCCTGAAAGACCGCTTGGGGGGCTGAGTCATGATAGTTAGAAACTCAGTACAACTGCCGGCTGACCCCAATCTTTCGACCAGTGTGACCTTCATGTCAGAGTCTCTTACATGATGTAAGGAGACCAGATACATTGTGGGGAGAGGGGAGGCTTATTGCCCTTATCCAGGAAATCTAGAAAAGTTACTATATGGCCTCATCCACTGAGTTGTCACCAAATCCCCTTGTAAGCATCTCATTCACAAGGCTTGATTTTTAAAAATATATTTTGAAAATATGAATTTATATGAAATTTAAGTTTATGTGAACAGTAATTTACATTTATACAACATGCTGAGGTTTGCAAAATGCTTTCCTCACAGGAACCCGGTAAGGGTCCTAGTGCAAATATTAATGCTGTTCATCCTTCATTCTCGAAAAGGACTAATGATATGATGGATGATGTCTTGACATGAATTTAAGTGAGGAAGAATTGCACAAAGTCACCAGCCTCACTCTCTCTTCCTGAGTCATCAAAGTGTAGTGACAATGACGAATTTTGTAGATGAGGAAACTGAGTCTCAGAGTTAAGTGTCTTAGGCAGAATTTGAACCCAAGTGACCTGACTCTCACTCTGACACTCTTTCCTCTATCAATCAATAACTCAATAATATTTATCAATCATATTAATCAGTCTGACACTCTTTCCTCTATCAATCAATAACTCAATAATATTTATCAATCATATTAATCAGTCTGACACTCTTTCCTCTATCAATCAATAATTCAATAATATTTATCAATCATATTAATCAATCAATCAATAATACCAATAAACATTTATTGAGTGTCTACTATGTGCCAGGCACTGTGCCAAGCCTGTATGCCACGCTCATCTGTTATCAAAAATCATGGAAAATATTGACACTTGCTAGTGAGTAATCCTTCCCCAGGAGCACAGAGAGGTTGAATGATGTACTTGTCCAGGGTCACAAAGTTAGTAAGCATCTGAGGTTGGATTTGAGCTCAGATCTTCCTGACTCCAAGTTCAGTGCTCTGTCCACCTTTAGATTTCAGCAAAGCAGAAGGTCAAAAGAGGTAAAGATAGAGACACTGAAGCGTAAAAGAAAAGGTTTTTCAGATGTAAGGGAAACATTCCATACCTTAGTAAGGGTCTGAGGCTGGAATAACTCAACCTCACCTGAAAAAGGCCAACAAAGACAATGAACTTGACCATGGGCATGATCTACCTCCATACCTTTGTACTTAGTCACTCATCTGCACAAGACCCTAACAAGTAACCTGGAAACTGTATATGGTTGCGTGGTGGGGGCGGAGCCAAATGGCAGAGTAAAAGCAGAGACTCACTTGAGCTCTCCCCCAAACCCCTCCAAATACCTGTAAAAAATGACTCTAAACAAATTCTAGAGCAGCAGAACCCACAAAAAGGCAGAGTGAAACAAATTTCCAGCCCCAGACAACCTGGATGGTCAATGGGAAAGGTTTGTTGCACCACGGTGGGAGAGGAGCTCAGTTCAGCATGGGCCATGCAGGCAAAGACCGGGCCTCAGAGAACCTGGAGCAGGCATCAGGGAACTGAATCAAGGGGAGTTACGGCAGTTTCCAGACTTCTCAGCTCACAAATGCCAAACACAACTTAGGTCAGTGGGAAAGATCTGTTGGACCTGGGTGAGAGAGGAGTGAGGTCCAGCCCTGATCTTACCACCCTACTGGGGTGGTGGACACAGCCATGGTTGCTTCCAGAGCTTTCGGCCCATAGAGGGGGATTGGAGGGATCTCTTTGCTGGCTCTGAGGCAAAATTCTCTTGCTTTGCCCTTGCTTGAATCTGGGTCCAGTCCTGGGTGGCAGCCCTGGGGTGAGGAGGAGTGCTGGTGTGGCAGAGCTTGTGGCAGCAGTGTAGACAGAATCCTCCTCACAGTTCCAGGGCAGAAAAGAGTGCTTGTGGTCACTCCCACACCAGAGCACAGGCCAGTAAAGGAGTAAACACCTCCTCTTCGATCATACCACCTTGTAAGAACTGAAAACCTGAAGCTTTCTAGAAGTATCTCTGAAAACAGCTGCACAAAACCCCTGAAGCTTGGGACAGTACACCCTCCACACTGGAAGCAGAGCCAATCTTAACAAAGAGTTAAAAAGTCAAGGAACCGGCTGGGAAGATGAGCAAACAGAGGAAAAAAATTCAGACTATAAAAACTTACCTTGGTGACAGGGAAGATCAAAACATACAACCAGAAGAAGATAACAAAGTCAAAGGTCCTACATCCAAAGCCTCTAAGAAAAATATGAATTGGTCTCAGTCCATAGAAGAGCGCAAAAATGATTTTGAAAATCATGTAAGAGAAGTAGTGGAAAAACTGGGAAGAAAAATGAGAGTGATGTAAGAAAATCATGAAAAACGAGTCAACAGCTTGCTAAAGGAAACCTAAAAAATACTGAAGAAAATAATACCTTAAAAAATAGACTAGATGAAGTGGCAAAAGAGGTCCAAAAAGCCAATGAGGAGAAGAATGCCTTCAAAAGCAGAATTGGCCAAATGGAAAGAAAAGGAGGTCCAAAAATTCACTGAAGAAAATAATTCTTTAAAAATTAAAATGGAGCCAATGAGAAGCTAAGAACTCTATAGGAAATCAAGAAATTATAAAAGAAAACAAAAAAAAATAAATAAAAAATAGAAGACAGTGTGAAATATCTCACTGGAAAAACAACTGACCTGGAAAATAGATCCAGGAGAGAGAATTTAAAAATTATTGGACTAACTGAAAGCCATGATTAAAAAAAGAGCCTAGACATCATCTTTCAAGAAATTATCAAGGAAAACTGCCCTGATATTCTAGAACCAGAGGGTAAAATAGAAATTGAAAGAATCCACCGATCACCTCCTGAAAGAAATTACCAAAGGAAAACTCCTATAGCCAAATTCCAGAGTTCCCAGGTCAAGGGGGAAATACTGTAAGCAGCCAGAAAGAAACAATTCAAGTATTGTGGAAACACAATCAGGATAACACAAGATTTAGCAGCTTCTACATTTAGGGACCGGGGGGTGTGGAATATAATACTCCAGAGGTCAAAGAAACGAGGATTAAAGCCAAGAATCACCTACCCCACAAAACTGAGTGTAATCAATGAGGGGAAAAAATTGATATTCAATGACATAGAGGAAATTAATGCATTCTTGAAAAGCCAGAGCTAAATAGAAAAATTGACTTTCAAATGCAAGACTCAAGAGAAACATGAAAAGGTAAACAGGAAAGAGAAATCATAAGGGACTTATTAAAGTTGAACTGTTTACATTCCTACATGGAAAGATGATATTTGTAACTCATGAGACCTTTCTCATTATTAGGGTAATTGGAGGGAATATATATAGACAGAGAGCACAGGGTGAGTTGAATATGAAGGGATGATATCTAAAAAAGAAAATTAAGGGATGAGAGAGGATTATACTGGGAGAAAAAGAAAAGGAGAAGTAGAATGGGGTAAAGTATCTCACTTAAAAGAGTCAAGAAAAAGGGGTGATAGAAGGGAGGGAAGATTGGGGGGAAGGGGTAATCAGAAGTAAACACTTTTGAGGAGGGACAGGGACAAAGGAGAGAATAGAATAAATGGGGACTGGAATAGGATGGAGGGAAATATAGTTAGTCTTTCACAACATGACTATTATGGAAGTATTTTGCACGACTACACATGTATGGCCTATGTCAAATTGCTTGCCTTCTCAATGAGGGTGAGTGGGGAGGGAGGAGGGGAGAGAATTTGGAGCTAAAGTTTTAGAAAAGAATGTTAGAAATTGTTTCTGCATGTAACTGGGAAAAAAGACACACAGGCAAAGGGGTATGGAAATCTGTCTTACCCTACAAGAAAATAGAAGGGGAACGGGATAAGAGAGGGGGGAAAGTAGGGAGAACAGATTAGGTGAAGAGGGAATCAGAATGCAGTCTGTCATGGAGTGAGGGGAGGGGAGGGATGGGGAAAAAATTTGGAACTTAAATCTTGTGGAAGTGAATGTTGAAAACGAAAAATAAACTGGGAGAAAATATTAAAATAAATAATTTTTTTTTAAAAAAAGGAAACTGTATGTGGCTGATAACCATAAGTAAGATGAAGTTCCTCTCTTAAGGGAACCCACACTTAACCAGGGAGACTTGTCAAACAGGAGAGGACAGATTTCTCCTACCTCCCAAGTAGAGGTGTTAACCTCAAGTTATCAGGGGAGCCCAAGAAAAGACTTCTGCCAGTACTACACTAAGGGTCACTCACTGCCTGTGCTGAAACAGCACAGTACTTTTGAAAATATATTTGAAAAAATTACATTTGAAAAGAGCACCATTAACACCCAGACAAGCCAAAGGCTGGAGATGATAGAGACTTCAGCTGACCATCAAAAAGTGAGTCCAAAGAGTCCAGCAAAAATCAACTCATACAGCAGAGAAGCTATGTTATATGATGAGACCTGGCTGGCTGAGTCGAGCAGCAGCAACAGCCAAGTGACCTTCCTAGCTCAGTCTGGCAGCAATCATGCCCAAGAGCTCTGCTCCGCCCATTCCAGCAACTGATCCATTTGTCCAACTGAGACACCACATTCCTCGTAATGAAAGCCCAGCTGTGCCTTCCAGCCAGTGGAGATTCAGAGCCAGACCAGACCATCAGTGAAACCACTCATCCATCACAGACACCCTACAGCACAGAGAACTTCATGAGCATTCTCCAAAGAAAGAAGGAAGGTCCTACTATGCTGGAGTTGTGAATTGCCTTGGTCACATAAGTTTTCTACGTATGTGCATCACTATCATTATACATTAAATTCAAGTCTACTCAGTCCACCACTGACTCTGTGTATATTGACGAGAAAAAATGTCCTAGGCTCTATAGCTACTGTTTTTACCATCCCATTTAAACGAATGTTTTTTTTTTCTTAAAGCTAACTGATCTACTGGCTGATTGTTAAGGGGAAGCACTAAGGTGGGGGCTCATGAGCTACAGTATTAGGTGTAGCTATCCACAAGGTTATTCCTGGGACCCAAGGTAGCAGTCACCCTTCTGGGGAACCAATCTCTCAATCCCAGTAAGAGTTGGGGGGAGTGTTTGCAGAGGAGATACTACACGTACATGCTGTTTCCTTCTCAAAGAATGAGGACTTGAAAACAGACCAGTTTTTCATTTTTGTTTTCCTATCTTCTACTGCCCAGCACAACGCCTAGCACATAGCAGGTACTCACTAAGTGCTGATCAGATTGAATGTTGTTCCTTCCTCTTCCCCTACTTTGTTTCTTGACTGCTACCTTAGCTCCAATACTCACTCCACTTATTATGATATAATAGAAAGACTAGAGCCTCGGATTCAAATCCCACCTCAGACATTTACTCAGACCACAGGATCATAGATTTAGAGCTGGAAGTGAATTTTGTGGCCTTCTATCTTTTTACAGATGGAGAAACTGAGGCCAAGAGGTTGAGTTGGTCAGTCAATAAGCATTTACTGAGTACCTACTATAAGCCAGGGACATGGTAGATCAGTGCTGGTTAAGTGACAGCCCAGAATCATACAGGGTTTAAAAGCCTCATGATGGGATTTGAACCCAGCTCCTTTGGGTTCTTTCAGCTGTTCCACACTCTTTCTTTGCAAGTCTTTTCCTCTCTCTGAACCTTAGTCTCCTCATCTGTAAAACGAGGATCAAGAGACCTGTAGTACTTACCACACATGGTTGTCCTAAGAATTGGAAACTTTAAAAGTGCCTCAGAAATGTCAGCTAGCCCTATTAATAGTCATCAAGCACATAGTTGTTTGCTTCTTGGGCGTTCCTGTTAGCTCCTGCTGGAGATCAGAACGACCTGACACTTGTACTGGTGAACGGAGAACACATGGTTGGGCAAAGGATGACCTCTACCCCTCAGAGGTGAAAGGTGTACAGCTCACCTGGGAAGAGGCCCATCTCTGAGCACAGCCCTCTCACGGGGGAAGGAAGCAAAAAGGGAGAGGCTCCAGACTGACCCACATCATCTTTGCCTCACCCACACCCTGCAGCTGTTTCCCAGGCCTGATCATCAGGCCAGGCTGGGCTCTGTCAGAGAACTGCATCTGAACAATTCTGCCCAGTGAGAATCACTGCCCACCACCTGTCTGCAGCCTACCAGGACGATGATACAGACACTTCTCTGCCTTACAAAAATGGGGATACAACATACACCCACATCAGCGCAGAGCAAGCATGATATGATGGAGAAGGTGCTGGTTCTAGAGTGAGAGGGGCAGGGTTCAAATTCTGCCTTTGAAATCTACCAGCACAGAGTCATAGATGAAGGGACTGAGGTCTCTAGCCCAATTCTTCCTGCTCCCCCAATTTAACAGTCGAGGAAACAGAGGCATTAAGTGACTTTGCCCAAGGACACACAAGTAATAAGTGGCAGAGTAAAGATTTGTTCCTTTGGTTCTAGAACCTATCCTCTTTGCCCTATTCTACCAACTGAGGCAGAATGGCACGCAAATTAAGCAAGTCACTTAGGCTCTCTTTGCATCAGTTTCTACACCCTTAAGACAGGAACAATAATAACAACACAACAATAATAATAATAATAATGATAGCCTCTACATCCTAGGATTGTCATGAGCATTAAAATGAATCAAAAGGACCTCAGTTTGAATTCTGCCTCAAGCCACTTAACTGCTCTGTGCCTCAGTTTCCTCTTCTGTAAAATTAGGATAATAATAGCACCTACCTCACATGACTGCTGTGAGGATCAAATGAGTTAATACATGCAAAGAATTTTGCAAAACAGAAAACTCCATAATGCTAGTTATTACTATTGTTATTTTGTATTTATTATCTGATCAGAGAGGGACTGCAGGGATCTCTTTGCCAGTGCTGAGGCAGGAATCTCTTGCTTTGCCCGTGTGTGGATCTGGGTCACAGTTCTGGGCAGCAGTGCTGGGGTGAGGAGGAGCACTGGCGGTGGAGCTTGTAGTGGCTGTGGAGAGGAACCCCTCCTCACAGTTATGGGACAGAAAGGAATACTTGTGGTCACAGGCCAGGAAAGGAGTAAACACCTTGCCCCTTATCATACCACCTTGGAAGAACTGAAAATTTACAGGTCCCTACAAGTACCTCTGAAAACAGCTACACAAACCCCTGAAGCTTGGGACAGTACACTCTCCACATTGGAAGCAGACTCTTACCTTAACAAGGAGTTTAAAACTCAAGTAATTGGCTGGGATCATGAGCAAGCAGCGCAAAAAGAGTCAGACTATATTATCTTACTTTGGTGAAAGAGAAGATCAAAATATACAACCAGAAGAAGACAACAAAATCCAAGCTCCTACATCCAAAGCCTCCAAGAAAAATATGAATCAGTCCCAGGCCTTGGAAGAGCTCAAAAGGGATTTTGAGAAGCAAGTAAGGGAAGTAGAGGAAAAACTGGGAAGAGAAATGAGAGCGATGCAAGAAAATCATGAAAAACAAGTCAACAACTTGCTAAAGGAGACCCAAAAAAATACTGAAGAAAATAACACCTTAAAAAAACAGCCTAACCCAAATGGCAAAAGAGGTCCAAAAAGCCAATGAGGAGAAAAATGCCCTCAAAAGAAAAATTGGCCAAATGGAAAAGGAAGTCCAAAAGATTACTGAAGAAAATACTTCCTTAAAAATTAAAATTTAAAATTAAAATTAAAAATTAAAATAGAGCAATTGGAAGCCAGCAACTTTATGTGAAATCAAGACACTGTAAAACAAATCCAAAAGAATGAAAAATTAGAAAACAATGTGAAATATCTCATTGGGAAAATGACTGACCTGGAAAATAGATCCAGGAGAGAGAATTTAAAAATTATTGGACTATCTGAAAGCCATGATCAAAAAAAGAGCCTAGACGTCATCTTTCAAGAAATTATCAAGGAAAACTGCCCTGATATATTAGAACCAGAGGGCAAAACAGAAATTGAAAGAATCCACAGATCTCCTCCTGAAAGTGATCCCCAAAGGAAAACTCCTAGGAATATTGTAGCCAAATTCCAGAGTTCCCAGGTCAAGGAGAAAATATTATAAGCTGCCAGAAGGAAACAATTCAAGTACTGTGGAAACACAATCAGGATAACACAAGATTTAGCAGCTTCTACATTAAAGGACCACAGGGCACGGAATATAATATTCTGGAGGGCAAAGGAGATAGGATTACAACCAAGAATCACCTACCCAGCAAAATTGAGTATAATCCTTCAGGGGAAAAAATGGTCATTCAGTTAAATAGAGGACTTTCAAGCATTCCTGATGAAAAGACCAGAGCTAAACAGAAAATTTGACTTTCAAATACAGGACTCAAGTGGAACATGAAGAGGCAACTCTCTAGGATTTAATGACAGAGTCACAGAAGGGTTGAAAGCTTCCACATGAGGAATTCCTGAAGCTGATGCTGTCCTAGATCCTTTGAAATGCTACACAAAGTAGTCTATGACCAGCTAAGACTGCTAGAACATGCTGGACATATCCCATAAGGTGTATGGCATAAAAGAAAAAAAGTAAAGATGGTATAATCATGAAAAAAAAAAAGGCAGAATTCCAAAGGGTGGTCATTACCAGGAGGTAGACTCTGACTTCATTAAAAGAAAGAAATTTTTAACAATTTAGGTCTCACTGCCTAAGCATCTACTCTTCTTCTTCCCCTCCCTCCCCCCCATCCCCCACAGACTGGCTTCTGCCCTGACTTCTGTACTGAAACTGACCCCCACCGGCTTCCATAGTCTTTTTCCTAGTTCGTCTCTTCCTTGACTTCTCTTGCAGGTTTGGAAAGTGTTGACTTCCTTCTTTCTTGACTTTAACCTGACATTACACTTTCCTCTTACCGGTCTAACCACTATTTCTCTTGCCTTAGATGGCTCCCCACCCTCTTCTTGGCCCATTAATGTACAAGTTTCCCAAGGATCTCTCCTTGACCCTCTCCCTTGGCAATCCCATTCACTCCCATGGCTTTGACTAGCACTTCTACATAGTTGATTTCCAGATTTCTCTCCTATCTCAACTTCTTTCCGGAGCTCTAGCCCTATCTCTACTCCTAGACATTCTACCTGTATCTTAAACCCAATTTGTCCCAAATTGGGTTCATTCTCTTCCTCTCTAACCCTACTCTTCCTTCTGACTTCACTATTTCTCTCTGTGACACTGATTCCCTCAGTTTCCAAAAGTCTGTGACTTTGGGGTTAGTTTTGCCTCTTTCCCTTCCCTCATGTTTTATACCTGATCAGCTACCAAATCCTTTCATTCAGTCAATAAGCATTTAATTGGTGGGTTGGATAGAACATTGGACCCGCAGTCAGGAAGATCTGAAGTCAAATCCAGTATCAGACACTTATTAGACATGTGAACCTAGGCAAGTCAGTTGACCTTTGTCTTCCTCAGTTTCCTCATTTGTAAAATAGAGATAATAATAGCGCCCACCTCCCAGAGTTAATGAGACAATATTTGTAAAGTGTTTTGCAAACCCTGAAGTGTTACATAAATGCTAAATGCTATCATTATTATTATTTATTAAGTACTTACTATATATGTCAGTACTGTGCCTAGTGGTAGGAATACAAGGACTCCACCTCTGCAAAATCTTTTGCATCTGTCTCTAGTCTCTATTCTCATTGCTACCACCCTTATCCTCTCTAGGTACGGATATGCTGATGCCAGAGCTCAGGTAGGCAATTGTTAAATTTTCAGTGTAAGCATTTACACTTCAAAACTGGCAGATGCTCAAAGTAGGGGCTTCATTGATTGTTTGTCGGGTGTCTAGACTTAAGAAAGTGATGGAGGAAATGTAAATAATGCAAATTAAAATGATTTTTCAGAGAGAAGGTTGTTAAACATTGACCAGCCCCCACTGCCTCTAGTTCTAAAATCTATGAATCTAGGAACATCTAAGGCCTTTTCCAACTCTACAATTCTGCCATTTCACGTCTATCTATATGCAAAAATCATTATATTTCAGTAACTAGTAAGTGGTGACTAGTTGCATCAGAGAGGCCAGATTTTTGTCTTTGGAGGAGAGACTTAGTGGTGTGGCCAAAGATGAAATCAAGTGTTTCTTCGGACACCCCAGCAACTCAACAATCCTAAAGCATTAATGCACCTACCCCAAGGCTACACTGCCCTTTAGCCCTAGAGACAGACGTCTTGTTTGGAGGTTTTCAAATATTTTAAGTCATATTTTTATATATAACTTGTCAAAGGCCAAGGTGATTTAGTCAGATTTCATCCATGTTGTTATCCTTTCGGAAATCAGGTCTTGTGCTATATCAGTGCTAGGCAAATATCCTGACAGAATCACCTGCTGTTTGAACTTTGAAAAGGAAACACATCATATTTACAAGTGCCTCATGGGCGTTAGCTAGATGGGGCAGGGAGGGAGTATTGTAATCAATTGCTCCTGTTAAATTTCTGGCTTTCAGTAAGGCCGCCTTTATGGTGATCCAGCTAAGGTCCTGTCAAAAACACTTCCTTCCTTAAGCAACAATGAAAATTTCTCTCAAGTCTAATTATCCTACAGAACTCCAACAGATAGTAGATCTAAAGCATTTCAGCTCAAGTAACATATCCTACATGAGGAAACTTCCTAATTCCTTCTGCTTAGTGTTCTCGCCAGATTACTTTGTATACAGAGCTCTGGGCTTACCCTCCCAATGCAGGCTGGGTCCCAAAAGGGTGGCCAATCCTCTTCCACATTTCTAGGTGTAATCCAAAGGGGTTGTAGATTCTGGTACTATCCTTATGAGCACCCATTCAGTGTGTTCCCCCATTATCGATTAACCTGTTGGTGTACAAAATGATATTTACTGAAAAGGTACAAAAAGGAGAGATTATAAAAACATCCCCAAGAAGGGGCACACTCTCCTTTCCATACACCATCCCAAAGGTAGTAAGGCTCCTAGGTACAGAACAGTAGGGTTGAAGGGTATCTCCTGGCCCTCTGCAGAATCCCCACCAAGTCCACTTCTGGATGTGGGGGAGCCAATGGCCAAAAAATTATTTCCTTGTTCAACAGGGCTAGTTCCTTCAGGACTCGCATCTGAGCTGATGGGTCAGGTGGGTCAAACTCAGTTCCTGCTGCTTTCTCCCCAACTGGTCTCTGCCCTTGCCTCGAGTGGCTGAGGGGACCTACATGTCAAGGCTTATAGGTCACAACCCTGTTGAATTCTATCTTCAGATACTCATTCACCTACAGAAGGTAAGGTAAGGCTAAATGCAAGTCCTCTGCTTGGCGACCCACAGCAATCCTCACTTGAAAGCTGCCAAAGAAGAGACAGAAAGATCTCCCTTTGACCCTTTGACGCACCACTTAAGTTATGGCTCCTCAGCCATTTAGAAGACCCCTTTCCCAGGTTCTGTTTTACTCGTTCCTCTGTTCACAATCTACCTCTGAACACGTTTTGTCCATTTTGTTTTTAAACAGTGTTTGTTCTTACATTATGCGGCCTCCCATGTTCACTGATTCCCTGTCCCTCCCCCCATCCACGCTGCTCACCCTCTCCTTGAATCATTACAGGGAGGGGATGGGGATGGTGGGCACAAAGATAATTTACTAAAACATTTTGGGAGGTGGGGCCCTCTAGGGAGTTGCTCACTCCCTTCTATATCTACACCTTCCATCAGAGTTCCTCCTCCTTCGTTCATCTTCTAGTTAGGAGGGTTAATGGAAGGAGGGCCAGCTGAAGTAGGGGAAGAGATGGTCCCAGAGTATCATGGCCCCCTACTCTGGTTTCCTACGAGCAGTTATCTGAATAAAAATAAATTCCTTTTTTTTTTCCTGGATACTCACAAATGCCCCACAGTTCTAGCTCTTTAGTCACTTGTGGTGGAAAATTGACCCCTAAATTTCCATGTGTTGGATTGAAACCAGGCAAAGAAGCTTGTATATGCCTTGCAAAACAACTAGTAGTTATGTCATGCTTTAAGGTTTGCAAAGTGCTTTACAAATATCATCTCGTTTAATCTTTTTTTAAAAAATAATTTCCCTCAATTACATGTAAAACAATTTTTAACATTTTTTAAGATTTTGAGTTCCAAATTCTCTCCCCTCCCCCCTCCCTGAGATAGTAAGCAATCTATTATAGGTTATAAATGTGCAATCATCTCATTTAATCTTTACAACCACCCTGGCAGGTATGTGCTATTATTATCCCTATTTTACAAATGAGGAAAATGAGGCTGAGAGGTCAAGAGACTTGTCCAAAGTCACATAGCTAATAAGCATTTGAGGCAAGATTTGAACTCAGGTCTTCCTGACTCCAAGTCCAGCACTCTATGCAACAGGCCACCTAGTTGCCTCTCACACCCACCAGTAAAGGTGTATCTTCACAAGCTCTAAGGAAGGCGTCTTCGTTGGCCAACCTGTCATTATGTATTTAGTCTATATTTATTTGTCTGGTTACCTATTGTTCCATCCAGTAGAACATATGGACCATGAGTGTAGCAGTTGTTTTCGTTTTTGTATCCTTACTGTCTAGTACTGTGCTTGGCACAAAGTCAGCATTAAATAAATGTTTATTGACATTTAAAGTGGCAGAACACCCACCACAAAAACAAATGAATCTGAAGGCTGTACCATAGTAATGGCCAAACTTGTCCTCAAGGAAGAAATGCAATCCCTTCCCTTCTTTGCAAACATAGAGGCCTGTGAGTATAGAACATTGCATACACTCTCAGACTTGGAGAATGGGTCAGTTCTTTTTGCTGACTTTGCTCCTCCCCCACCTTTTCTTTTTTTCTTCTTTTTTTGTTACAAGGGATAGCTTGATGGGTAGGAGATGGGGAGGAATACTTTAAAAAGTGAAGATGTTAAAAAAAAAAAACCTCGAAATAAAAAAAACTGAAGTGTCTGTTGACTTGAATTGAACTGAAAAGATATGAATTCAGCTGAACTCACAGTAGGCACAACCTTAGTCGGGAAAACAGCTGTGTTAGCTGACAGGTGAAGTTTGGGCTCTTGCCATTGACAGGCCAACTGAGTATTTTGACCTTGTTACAATTTTAAGGATGGTAAAGGAGAAGCAAAGTATCACAGAATCTGGGGGTTGGAAGGGACCTCAAAACTTATCTAGTCCAACCTGCGCCTGAATACAAGTCCCCTCTACAATATGTCCGACAATCTATCATGGGCCACTATTTCTAGCTACAGGGAATTCACTCTCAAGGCAACCTATTTCTGTTTTGCCTACTCTAACTGCTGTTACTATTGTCATATTAGTATTATTATTAAGAATGATAATAGCGGACAGTTAGGTGGTGCAGTGAATAGAGCTCCGACCTGGGAGTCAGGAGGACCTGAGTTCAAATCCAGCCTCAGCCACTTGACAGTTACTAGCTGTGTGACCCTGGATAAGTCACTTAACTCCAACTGCCTCACCAAAAAAAATATAATAGTAGGTGACACATATATGCATATATATATCTATATATAATTCACCTATCTCTCTACCTATTGGCAGCTAGGTGGCACAGTGAATAGAGTGCTGGGCCTGGAGTCAGGAAAGCCTGAGTTCAAATTCAGCCCCAGTCACTTACCAGCTGTGTGACCCTGAGTAAGTCACTTAACCTATACCTGGCTCAGTTTCCTCATCTATAAAATGGAGATAATAACAGCACATACCTTACAGGGTTGTTGTGAGGCTCAAATTAGATAATAATTACAAAGAACTTTATGTCCTACTATGTGCCTGGCACATAGTAAGTGCTATATAAATGTTAGCTGTTCTTATTTGATCATGGTCTTCACAATACATCTGCAGATATTATTATATTCATTTTACAGATGAGGAAATAGATAGCTCAATAAATTAATTGCCCTAACAATTAGAGCTATCTAAACATGGAATGAGATTCCTTGGAAGGGGGTCAGTTTTCCTTCACTGTACATCTTCAAGTCATGTCAACAAGCATTTTTAAGCACCAACTTTTTTTTTAATGTTAACATGTGGGGTTTTTTTAAATAATATTTTATTTTCCCCTGATTACATGTAAAAACAATTTTCAACATTTGGTTTTTTTAACTTTTGAGTCCCAAATTCTCTCCCTCTTCCCTACTGATATAGGTTATACACAAAGCACCTACTATGTTCCAGGCACTGCCCTAAGTGCTAGGAATACAAAACAAGGCAAAAACAAAAGAAAACTAAAAAAAACCCCTTCAGCTCCTGCTCATAGTCAGTCTAGTGGGGAAGACAACATGCAAACAACTATATACAAACAAGCTATATGCAGGTCTAATTAGAGATGATCTCAGAAGGAAGACATTGTAATGAAGGAGACCGAAGGACCTCTCGTTAGGTCTATGTAAGGAAAATTAGGGGGGTATGCTTTGGAAGACATGTCCAGTGAACTCTGAGATTCTGAGGCTGAGGGGGCAAATGATTTTGCCCAGAATGTCACTCAGCCAGGCAATGTCAGAAGCCAGATTCAGACCCAATTACCTCTGGACTTGAAATTTGATACCTTTCTACTGTTTCAAATTATTTAAAAAAAAAAACCTCTTACTGTGATTTCATTGACGTAGTGAATTACCAGTGTGGAAATTTCCTCTACAAATGCGGGTCACCACCTGTTTCATGACTTACAGTCTTAGAAATAATCATCGATGTGAAACAGATGAGTGACCGTGGGTACTTATCCTCTTCACGCTCCTCGGTCAATTCTCTAAGGCCTTTCTCTAATTACAGATATCTCTTCCACATGGTGACTTCACCCTTCCTGGTTCTGATATATCGTGGGTCGGCATAAGAAATCAAATGGGAACTTTGGGGGAGTTTTTTGGAAGCCAGAGATGATACAAGAAGGCCAGCACATAACACAGAAAAAAGTTTAGAACTCAGAAGTGTACAACATATATGTATAGTAGTGTATAATATCAACATATTTTACCTTTTAATACCACAATAATTCAGACTTCTTCTCTAGTACTAAGGGAGAACCAAAAAATGTTATGTGGATTTTCCAGATTGAGTTGGTGCTGTGCCACTAACCCCCACGATGTGGAAGGGGAAACTGCACATCAGAATCTTGGGAGGCATTGGAGGGTAACAGCTACAGAGCTGGCCTTAGAGGCAAGAAGTCCTGGATTCAAATCCAGCCTCTGACATCCACAAATCATTGAGCCTCTCAGTGACCCTAGACAACAAAGACTATTTATTACAGGGCAAAGGCCAGTCTGCTTGGTAGAATGAGCTCCTTACCCAGAGCTCTTTCCAATGATTACATCACAAGTCTAGTTAAAAAAAAAAATCCCAAAGTGTTTACATCTAGCCTAAATTTGCCTCTTGACAGTTTCCACTCACTACTTCCTAGTTCTCCTGCTGTCACTAGAAATTCCCCTGAGTAGTGGCCTCATGCTATAGGAAGTCGCCCGGCCTTCTCTGGGGGTGAAAGCTACATTTGCTTCAGCAAATCGTCTGCGTGGTATTGGCATTTCATGGCTTGGCCTCTCTCCCTTTTGTCCATGGTCCTCCGTTTCCCACACCCCAACCCACTCCAGGAGTTCCAAATGTGAGCCAGAATGCCGAGCTGACAAGGCCCCAGTGGGAAGGTCACTTTCCAGTGACACCTGGCTTCCTAGCTGGGTCCCCAGGGGGCAAGAAGCCTCAGCAGCATCCTCTTCACTGCACCATCACAGGAAGCCGGCATGAGTGGAAGCAAGGATTGGACCCTCTGTCCACGGCCCTGAGGAGGCCCTTGGTGAGCAGGGTCAGTGCCGTTTCCGGGCCCTTTCCCGGTCTGCTGCTTAAGGCCAGGTGCTGTGCAGATTGGCTGATTAGTACCTCCTCAATCACTTTTTCCAGGAAGGGGTGGTCAGGGACCCGGCAGTAACTGGGGACCTTGTTGGCCATTGAATGTTGGATTTTTTTTGAGTGGGGGCCAGATCATTGTGTGGTTGTGGGACTGGCAAGTTGCCTTGTCTAAGAGAGACACATATAACAATAAGGACAATTGTCCCTGCCAGCAACAGGTTTGTTTGAACTCTGCTGGGTGGATGGGCATGTACGTTGGTTCCCATCATGGGGGACTGAGTCTTTCCTCATATCTTATGGGACAAAGGGACCGAGGGGAAGATTTGAGGGAATAGCCGAAGACTGCTGTGCTTTCATGTGGGTCATTTCCAGACATGGGATCTGATACAGCCAATCATTTTTGTAGAAGAAATGGGCAGAAGGATCACAGGGCATAGATTCAGAGTTATGAGTTGGATAATAATAATAATTAATAACTATCATTTATATAACACTTTAAGGTTTGCAATGTCTACATTTGCTATTTCATTTGACCCAGCCTTGAGAGGTAGGTGCTATTATTATCCTCATTTTATAGATAAGGAAACTGAGGCTGAGATAGTTTAAGTGATTTGCCCAGGGCTACCCAGCTAGTGAGTGTCTGAAACTCAGGTCCTCCTCCCAAGTCCAATACTCTGTTATGACACCTAGCTGCTGTGATCATAGAGGGGGGACCCAGGGTCTGATACGTACTTCTTCCTTACCTCTGCCTCTTAGAAACTCTAGCTTTCACGCCAAGCACAGAATGTAGACAAAGAGCTTGAAGGAACCTTAGACACCAAGAAGTCCATTTTACAGATAAGGAAACTGAGACTCAGGCAAAATAAATTGCTTGAGTTTACACGGCTTGTAAGTATATGGGGTAGGATCAGACCCAGAATTGGGGGATTTGCCTCAAGGCACCATGTTTAAAGGATACTCAATTTAGAGAGAGTTAGTGGCCCCCAAAGTCTTCCAACAGTGTAGAAACAACAGCCTGCTTCTTAGGAGGGAGGGGGGAATTTGTGATTTCATCAGCAACAGGGGAGCTTCCCACTGAGGAAACTTCATCAATGCAGACAGACAAAGATTCAGCAATTTATAATCATTCAGAACTGCCCGTGGTTACGAGGAAAGCGGCTGTTACATATGCCAGGTCAGCCAGACTTGGAGGCAGGTTCTCTAGACACCACACCATACTGCCTCTCACTGCACCAAGTTAGAAAGAATAGTTAAAATAAGAACTACCAATCTGTGGACTGGGATGGCTCCTCCCCCACGCTGCCCTGCTCCCCCAACAGAGGGCACCTGCCCAGTGAAGTTAGTGGTCATTGTCCAAAACCCCAAAAGTCCTAACTTGCTCTGGTCAGGATTTGAACCCAGGTACTCCAAAGCCTGTGCTCTCTCCATAACCACACCCTGCCCTCCCTCCCCTGGCTGGTTCCTTCTTTCCATCAACACTCTAGAAAAGGGAAGCGGGCCTCACTCAATGCTTAGCCAGTGCAGAATCTGCCAAGTCCAGTAGATATTGTCCTGAGGCTCCTTCAATTTACAGGAGGCTTCCCGACAGTGATCGGGTTTTATCATCCCACACGGCCTCTCATCTCTGAATCAAGGAAACTCAGAAAGTGGCCGGTGGGCATTCACACCTCCAAGGGCCAGGCTCGCCATTTCCTGAGCCCAGCAACCTAGGAGAATTTGCCCAAGAAGCTGAGGCTGGCAGCCAGTGTCTCAGGTTGCTTCGGCAGGGTGCAGGGATGCAGGTGAACACCAGCCTCTGCCGGGATGGAGACTGAGTCATGGTTTATTCTCCCGGTTACATACTGACTTCCGTATGGTGGAAATCTCATTGAAAGAGCTGCTGCTGCCACCAACAGGTCACTGGCCAAGAGCATTCAAAGCCCTCCCTGTGCTGGCTTCCACTCCCTTTCCACTCCCTTTTCATTACATGTCCTTTTCTTCCCTCTGTTTTAAATTGCTTCACTGTTCCCCATACAAGGCATTTCATCTCCTATGGGGGGTTCCCCACATCTGGCACGCATTTCCTCCTGTCCTCCAATTCTTAGAATCCCTACGTTTTTCTAGGCCCAGCTCAGGAGGCTTTTCCTGATTCCTGATCCCAGATATTAGTGCTGTCCCTCCATCTTGAAACCTTGAAATTAATTTGTATTACTCTCTATTTACCTAACTGCGTATTGAATTGTTTAATATTTATATGAAAGGCAGCTAGGTGGCACAGTGGATAGAGCACCAGCCCTGAAGTAACGAGGACTTGAGTTCAAATCTGACCTCATATACTCACTAGCTACATGACACTGGACAAGTCACTTAACCCTGATTGCCTCCACCCCCCCAAAATTAAATAAATGAATGAATGAATATTTCTGTGAGATATGATGAGTTCTCTAGGCATCTGAATGAGGCTTGTGTATGGCATGGATAGATATTATTTGGGATCTAGCTCACCTTTTCAGAGGGTTAGAAGGAAGATCATGCCAGCATAGGCCTGGCTAGAATGGAGGGGTAGGAACCAGGCTCTCCAAGGCTGGAAGATTCTTCCTATCTCCAAAAGAGGTATTGGGCTTGACAAATCTATGTGTACCACCTCTTACATATCTCTAGTCTAGGCTTTGGAGTCTAGGCTTTAAATGACAGACAATACCCAGATTTTTCTCAAAGGGGAGACCAGCCCTTAACTTGCATTTGCCCCCTTAGCCCCTTCCCAAAAACGCTGGTAACCATCTCAAAGAGCTACTAAGCCTCTATATCCAAAAAAAAAAAGCAGCAAACAGAAATTGGAGAAGTTATATAGGAGAGAATAAACCAAAGAATGTATTAATAGCAAAGGAGCTCTTTAGCCTGAAGTAAGACAAAACATCTCAACTCAACCAGGGAGACAGGGAGTGATCTCATTGCCAGGTAGTTCATCCCAGAAGTCTCAGACACTTCAGGCACTGGAAGTCAAGGGACAGAGGAGCTGGCTCTCCGACATATCTGCAGATCTGGGGCTCCAAACCACTGCTCAAAAGTTTGTATTTTGCCCCTTTGGAACCATACCTCTTGAGATCCTCTCTCAAAGTAGGCGTCCAACAAAGCTGAATGAAGAACCTTCTCCACTGAAGTCCATAGGGTCATGAAGAGTTGGACACGACTGAATGGCTCAGCAACACAGCAACACACAACTGAATGACTCAACAACACACAACTGAATGACTCCACAACAACACACAACTGAATGACTCCACAACACAAAACTGAATGACTCAACAACATACAACTGAATGACTCCACAACACACAACTGAATGACTCCACAACACACAACTGAATGACTCTACAACACACAACTGAATGACTCTACAACAACACACAACTGAATGACTCAACAACATACAACTGAATGACTCCACAACAACACACAACTGAATGACTCAACAACACACAACTGAATGACTCCACAACACACAACTGAGTGACTCAACAACAACACACAACTGAATGACTCCACAACACACAACTGAATGACTCCACAACCACAACAATTACCATTCAAATGGTGCTAGAGCTTGGTGTTCTCTCAGCCAATCCAGAGCTATGCCTCCTTACATGTATGTAACACAACAACAGCAGGGCAAAACCACCCACCTTGCCTGGGAGGGAGGGAGTGGTAAACTTATCCATGTCCATGCTAGCTTCCCCAATAGAATCTAAGGTCCTTGGGAGCAGAGTTGGATTCATTTTCGTCTTTGTATTCCCAGTCTAGCTCATAATAACTGCCTGTCAAATTAAGCTGAATTGGATGATTGAATCCAAGACATCACACAGTGGAAACAATAGTCTAGGAGAGGAAAAGTTTATCCGGCACATTTACGGACCATAATCAACCAATCCGCCCCCAAAATTAGATGCCCCAGAAAGGAAATGAAAAGTTGCTAAAACTTTGTCCCAGGGGCCAGATGCCTTCCAAAGTCTGGCCTGACCACACAAATGGCGGCTAACTCAGACCTCTACATTTTGGTAAATACTCTTTGAACCATGGAGCAGGCTCTCTGACAAGAACTGAGGAAAGTGCTTGTTTATAGGGTGAACAAGCCAAATTTAGAAGAACCTGTAGGACGAGTTTTTGTGAACCCCTGCCAAAGGTGCCCTCTGTGCTGGAGAGAACATGGAGCTCAGTCATCAAAGCTGAGACCTGCATGGAGCTGTGTCTCAGTGCCAAAATGGTGCCTCACTTTTCTTTCATGAATGAGTTGACCAACAAGCCATACATTTTCCTTAAGTTTTCCCAGGATTTTGAGCTGGAAATGAACTTAGAGGCCCTTGGTCCAATGGTCTCACTTGATAGATGAGGGAATTGAGGCTAGAGAGGTGAAATCATGAACCCAAGGTCACATGGTTAGTAAACAGCAGAGCTGAGATCTGACCTCAGGGCCTCTGACTCCATACCCAGTGTTCTTTTCACTACAATGAATCCAAATCAGATATTTTGATTTATTTGTGATCTAGATCATATCGCCTCTCATCAACCACACTCAGTCAGTCAACAAGCATTTATTAAACTCCTGTTATGTGCCAGAAATTGTGCTAAGATAATCACTGATGCAACAATAAGGGAAAAACAGTCCCCACCCTCAAGGGGTGTATATGCTAATGGGAGAGACAACACGTAAAAAACTGGGTACAGTCCAGATATCCACAGAGGAATTAGAAAGTAATTTGACAGAGGAAGACATTAGGAGCAGCTAAGGGCACTGGGAAAGCATTCTTTCAAGAGCTAGAGCTTGAGCTCAGTACTAAAGGAAACCAGAAAAAACAAGAGATGGAGATGAAGAGGCAGAGTACTTCATGAATGGGGCACAGCCAATGCAAAGGTATGGAGGAGGAAGATTATGTGTGTGCAAGGAACAGCAGATGGGCCAGTGTAGATGCTGGATCAAGGAACGTATGGAGAGGAGTCAAGTCCAAGAAAACTGGAGAGGTAGAAGGGCACCAGCTTGTGAAGGGCTTTATGTTCCAAAAAGAGGACTTTATAACCTACAATAGACCAGGAAAGATTATTATCCTTACTTTACTGAAGCTCTGAGTGGAGAAACAGCCATACCCATAGCCATGAAATGCCAGAGCCAAGATTCCTCTTACCGTTATCTCCACTATCTCCAATGCTTTGTATCAACTGTTCTTACTACAGCACATTAGTAAACAGCCTTTCTAAAAGTTGATTAGATTTTAGATTAGCACCCTCATTTTTTCTAATTAATCCTATACACAACCTGGGAGTACTCTTTATTCTCCATCACCCCCCACCATATTCAATCAACTGCCAAGTATTGGTGACCTTCCCTCCATAACAGCTTCAGAACCTGTCTTCTTCTTTTCCACTCACACCACAGGCACCCTAATTCAGATGCTCACCTCCTCTTGCTTGGACTGCAATAGCCTCTTAATTGCTCTTTTGGCTTCCAGACTCTCGCCTCTCCAATGCTACCAAAAGATAATGCCACAGCGCAGCTCTGAGCGTGTTATTTCCCTGTTCATTAAATTCCAGTGGCTCCCTGTTGCCCTCTAAGACCACATACAAATAAAGGAGCTCCTCTGTGTGGTGTTTAAAGTCTTAAACAATCTGGTTCCAATTTATTTTCCCAGGCTTATTTGATATTTTTTTTTGCTGTTGTTCAGTTTTGTCTGACTCTTCATGACCCTATTTGGGGTTTTCTTGGAAGAGATGCTGGAGTTGTTAGCCATTTCCTTCTCCAGCTCATTTTACAGATGAGGAAACTGAGGCAAAGAGGGTTAGGTGACTTGCCCTGGGTCACACAGCTAGTAAGTGTCTGAGGCTAGATTTGAACTCAGGTCTTTCCTGACTCCAGGCCTCTTTCCTTTATCCACTGTACCACCTACCTGCCCACAGTTTCCTTCAAAGCTCAGCTCAAATGTTACCTCCTACATGATGGCTTCCCTAATCCTCCCAGGACCCTCTCCACAATTTACTTTGCATATACTTATATGTGTACTTCATATCTCTTCCAATAGAATGGAAACTCTCTGAGGGAAAAAATTATTTTTCTCGTGATCAGCTACCACATGGAAGGACAGGGACTGAAAAAGTGATTTCATTACTATAGGGAACTTCCTGGTAAGGAAACATCCTTTACCAGTGCAGGTCAGTTCTCTTGCAACTTAGCACTTGGAGGTAGATGATTTGTTCAGGGTCGCCAGAAGTCGACCTTGACCTTGACCCCAGCTCTTCCTAGCTTTGAGGCCAGCTCTCTACCCACTCCCCCGAGGTGCCTCTCAATCATCGATTGTTCATCATTATCATCATTATTATTGCTGCTGTTGTTATTTAGAATTTAAGGGATTGCAAAGTACATCACATCTATTAAATAAAATTCACATTTACACAGCACTCTAAGATGTTTGCTTACGGCAACTCTGTGATGATGGTACTAGTATCATTGCTTCCAGTATAATGATGACGAACTGAGGCTCAGAAAGTTTCCATTACTTGCCCATAGCCAATTCATTAAGTTAGTGACAAAGGCAGGATTCCAACACAGGATTCCCCTAGTCCAGATCCAGTACTCTTCCCATTACAGCATGCTACTTCTTACAATAGCCCACCATTGGGCTGCTTCTGGAACCTAAGGCCCAGGGCTCAAATCCTCAATGTACTGCTCTGGTCAAACATGACCACCCTGGTGACTGTAGTCTCCAATCTTGAATAAAATGAATGATTTGGACTAGATGACTTCCAAGGGTCTTCTTGTCAGATCCAAATCCTGCTACTTAGTCAGTCAGTCACCAAATATTTAGCAAGGGCTCACTGTGCTAAGGACTGGGAAGATGCAGAAAGGCAAAAACAGTCCCTGTCCTCAAGAAACTTGCATTCTTAGGAGGGAGCTAATACGCGAATAGGCAGCTAGGTGGCGCCATAGTGCGTAAGTGCAAGGACCCAGGCTTCCGTGCTTGGCCCAGGGGTGGGGAACCAGAGGCCTCCAGGCCACATGGGGCCCTCTAGGTCCTCAAGTACGGCCCTTTGACTGAATCCAGACTTCTCAGAGCCACCCGTGGCCTGCAGGCTACAGGTTCCCCACCCCTGGGCCTTGGCCTGTGCTATTTAACATTTCTGTGAAGGGATTCGGCTGCTAGGTACATAGAGTCAGGAAGACTCACCTTCTTGAATTCAAATCTGACCTCACACACTTATTAGCTGTGTGACCCTGAACAAGTCACTTTACCCTGTTTGCCTCAGTTCCCTCATCTGTAAAATGAGCTGGAGAAGGAAATGGCAAACCACTCCAGTATCTTTGCCAAATGACATCATGAAGACTGAACAACAAAAACATGTGAATAACTAAGTACATATAAAACAGAGAAAAGATGAAAGTTTCAGCATTTATTATCCCCATTTCACAGGTGAGGAAACTGAGGGTCAGAGAGTTGAAGTTACATGGCCACTAAGTGTATGGGGGTAGAATTCAAACCCGGAGTCCAATGTTCTTTGCATTGAACCACACTGCTCTTCTCTTAAGAAGCTGCTACTGTGCTAAGTCTTTGAAGGAACCAAATGCCCTGGGCTTCTCCCAGAAGAAAGTGAGGAATGGGAAAAGCTCACATAGGAGACAGGGAGCAGATCTAGGTATGGCAGGGCATTGCTTAAATGGAGGCTTTTACAATGAGAACAGCTCTGGAAAAGCAAGTGTGCAAATGGAACTGAGTCCCAACAAAGCCAAGGAATTGAATGGTCTTTGATGTGGAAAATCTCCAAGGAAAATGAACTCGATGCAGGGGTGAGCAGAGTAAGTCCAGGAACCCGTGGGCTGGGAACACAATAGGGCAAAGCATCATTAGGTGTCTTAGGACTGGGTGGGAAATGGTCTGTGAGACAGCTTTTGGGGAAGCCACAAGAAGCCACATAATTGGGTTAGGCCCTCCTGGTTGAGGGAAGGTAAGTGAATGACTTAGGAGACTAATTTGTTTGGCTCCAGGCAGGAAGATGTGAGTGATCAGTAGTTAGCAACATCTCAACCACACTAGGGGTGCCTATGACAAGTATTGTTAACCCCATTTTACAGATGAGAAAACTGAGGGCCTCAGATGGTAAGTGATTCACCCAGAGTCGGTCTAGTCCTATATTCATCGGACCACAGATTTAGAACTGGAAAGGTCTTTAGAAGCCACTGAATCCGACCCCTTCATTTTACAGATGAGGAGAATGAGGCCAGTTTCATTGGCACACCTGCTTTTCCAGAGCTGTTCCCATTGCAAAAGCTTCCATTTGGTGCATTAAATAATTCCCTGCCATACCTAGATCTGCTCCTTGCCCCCTACCTGAGCTTTTCCCCATTTTTCACTTTCTTATGGGAAAAGCCCAGGGCATTCGGTTCCTTCAAAGACTTAGCACAGTAGCAGCTTCTTAAGAGAAGAGCAGTGTGGTTCAGTGGAAAGAACATTAGACTCCGGGTTTGAATTCTACCCCCATACACTTTGCGGTCATGTAACTTCAACTCTCTGATCTTCCATTTCCTCACCTGTGAAATGGAGATAACAACATCTATATTATCTACTGAATCTTTCATCATGTCCATCCATCCATCTATCCATCCATCTATTTATCTTTCTATCTGTCTGTCTGTCTGTCTGTGTTCTATCTCCTCTGTCTATCTCCTCTATCTATCTATCTATCTATCTATCTATCTATCTATCTATCTATCTATCTCTCTATCTATCTATCCACCTATGTATCTCAGAGAGATTAAATGATTTGCCTGGAGTCCCACAAGTAAGTGGCTGAGGCTGGACTCATGCAATCATAGACTGAGAACTAGAAGAACCCCCAGAGACCTTCCTTTCAGTTCAACCCCCTCATTTTATCGATGGAGAGATGTAAAGTGATTTGCCTAGGATCATGCAGCTAGCAAGTGATCTGAGCGTCAGCTTCCCTGAGAGGCAATGTGGTCTAGTGGAAAGAAATCTATCTCACAGAGAAAGGACCTGAATCCAGATTCTAGCTCCGCCCCTTCCTGTTTGTGTGATCTCGGGTACGTCACTTAACCTCACTTTCTTCGTAGGTCTGATAACATAACGTTGTTGTTGTTTAGTCGTGTTCAACCCTTCATGACCCCATTTGGGATTTTCTTGGCAGAGATATTGGAGTGGTTTTGCCATTTCCTTGTCCAGCCCTTTTTATAGATGAGGAAACTAGAGGAAAACAGGGTTAAATGACTTGCCCAGGGTCATAGCTAGAAAGCGCCTGAGGCTAGAAGGGAATGCAGGTCTTCCTGATTCCAGGCCCAGTGCTCTATTCACTGAGTCCACCAGCTGCCCATGGCTCTTAATACACAATGAGAGCCAATAGCTCTTAATACACGCTATTGACCATTGGCTGATTGTAAACAAAGGACATTGGATTAGTTGGTCCCCGAGGCTTCTCCTAGACTTCTCCTAGACTGAAGTCCACAAAGATACAGATACAGATTATGACTCAAGATAAAAGAAAAATCTTCCTAACTATTACAGCCATCCCAAAGTAAAATAGCATGCATCAGAAGCTAATAGGATACCCATCTGGAAAGGTCTTTAGGCAGGAGTTGATAACACTCTTTAGAGTTCATAGTTCTAGAACTAGGAGGGGCTTCAGAGGCTACAAAGTTTAACATCCTCATTTTACAGATGAGGAAACTGAGGCACAGAAAGGTTAAAAGGCTTGCTGGTTCCCTCTCATTTTACAATGAAGAAACTGAGCACAGAAAGACTAAAAGGCTTGCCCATGTCCACACAGCTAAGCCATTATCGGGAGCAGGATCTGAACTCAGTTCTTTTCACTATGGAGCTAATGTTCCTTCCATTATTCCATGGTGCCACCAGTTGAGGCAGACGGTAGGGTTAAAGGGCCCTTTCCCACACTGAGAGCCCAACTATGCACATCTGGAGTGGCCTAAAAGAATCAATGCCCTTCCCTGGCCTGAACTGATTCCTTTCGCTTTGTGGAGTCAGTCCTGAGCTCTGTGTACAAAATCTTGGTAAAACTGCACGTTTGCTTTGCTCCAGTGTGGAGGAAGAAGGCTACTCCCTGCAGGCACTGGCTGGCAATGACTGGCCCTTGCTGTCTGGCTTCTGTTTCCTTTCCTCCTTTGGCAGCCATTAGGGGTCACCAGCTCACCACAAAGCCACATGGGAACAGACAATGTGCTGTGGAGTTGTGATTTTCTTTCTTTCCAAGATTTGGAATAATCATTGTAGCTGATGTTTCCTTACAGCACTATTGTTGGCAGAGTCCCTGAAATAGGTTAACTCATGATACACTGGAAGACGAGGCACTAGACCTAGGTTTAAAAGTCCCGACTCTGATAATTAACTACCAGGGTGAACTTGGGCAACTCACTTAATTTTTTGGACCTCAGTTTCCTCATCTGTAAAATGAGGAGGTCGAACTATAAGACTTTTGAGAGCTGGAAAAGACCTCAGTGGCCTAGACAGTTGTCACAATGGGACTTGGAGCCAAGAAGACCTATATCTAAATCCTGCTTCAGAAACCTTTATCAGCTTCAGTTTACTCATCTGTAGTGGGGATAATAAGAGCACCCAGCTTATAGGGATGTTGTAAAGGTCAGCTGAGATAACATATCTAAAGCTCTTACTGTTGTCAGAGGCAACAGGACACTTAGACCTTTTCAAGGGAAGGTCTTTACCAGTTCTCACTTTGAGGCAATACCCATTCAGTGATTAAAGCTGCATCTGGGGCCATCTCCAGTTGTCCTGATCTATGTCTTGCCACTAGACCCAGATGGCTCCAGAGGAGAAAGTGAGGCTGGTGACTTTGCACAGCCCTCCCTCACTTAATCCAATTCACTTGCAAGTCATGGCAGTGCCTTCCTGATGCCATGGTCCTCTTCTAGAAGAAGGACAAACAACAACCTGTGAGTAGTCTGAGCTGCCCCACTAAGGACCCAATTGGCCCTTCCAGTTGGGTAACTCAGCTCCTCCTCTCCTCCCCTCTCCTCCCCTCCCCTCCTCTTTTCTATCATTAAAGCATAATAGAACCACTTCCAAGTCCTCTGTCTAAATAGGCTCCCTCTATGACCTCTGATGACACTAGAGTTCTAAGGGGACACATGGTATCATCTTCCTACATTAGGGTATAAATAGTTTACCCTTTTTTAGTTCTGTAGGATTGCTACCTCATGTTCATCTTTATATGTTTCTCTTGACTCCTGTATTTGCACTACAAAGCTTCTTTACTGCTCTGATCTTTTCATCAAGAATCCTTAGAAGTCTCCTATTTCATTAAAGATCCATTTTCTTCCCCCCCCCTCCCCGGAGGATAATACAGAGTTTTGGAGGGTAAGATATTCTGGGTTGTATATCATATTCCGAGTTCTCTGCTCCTTTATGGAGATAGCTGCTAAATTGTGCTTGATCCTGATTGTGTCCTGGTACTTGAATCCCTTCTTCCTGATTGCTTGCAGTATTCTTTCTTTAACCTAGAAACTCTTGATTTTGGCTATAATTTTCCTGGGTTTGGTTTTTTTTCCAGGAAGTGATCTGTAAATTTTTCTTTTTCCACTTTGCTGTCTGATTCTCAGAGGTATGGGCAGTTTTCTTTCATGATTCCTTGAAATATTATGTCTAGGTTCTTGTTTTGGTCAGGGCTTTTAGGTAATCCAGTGATTCTTAAATTACCTCTCCTTGATCTACTTTCCAGGTCAGTTGCTTTTGCTATGAGATACCTTACATTTTCTCCTATCTTTTCAGTCTTTTCACCTTCTTTTAATATTTCTTGTTGTCTTCTATTTGATGCATTCTAAGCTTCAGGGAATTTGTTGCTTGGGAAAGAGTTTGTGCCCCTTGTGCCAAGCTGTTAATTTCCTTTCTAATTCTTTCTTCTATAGCCTAATCAATGCAGGGAACTTCTAGTGTGGAAACACATTCCACTCGTGGCCAGGCAAAGACATGGAGATGGAAGATGGAATATCCTGTGTGAGCAATACCAAGGTAGTCTGTTTGACTGGACAGAAAAATGCAGGAAGGGGACTCATGCATAATGAGGCAGGCTTAAGACTACTATACAATATCAGACGCAGTTTAGGAAAAGTTTTAAATGTCAAACAAAGGTGGTGATATTTAATCTGGAGTTTATTGAGCAAAGGAATGACATGGCCAGATTTCACATATATCATCTCACTAGACCCTCACTATATATAACCCCATGAGATAAGTGCTATTATTGTCATCCTTATTTTACCAATGAGGAAATTGAGAGGTAAGGTGACTTGCCCTTGGCTGTACATTTCTTTTTTTACTTAAATTTTATTTTTATTTTTAGTTCCACATTCTCTCTCTCCCTCCATTCCTCCTCTACATATTGAAAAGGCAAGAAATGCAATACCTATTATATAAATTTTTAGTCATGCAAAACATATTTCCACATTAGCCATGCTTTGAAAAAAATGAAAGGGAAAAAATATGATTCAACCTTCATTGAGTCAATTCCTTCAGAAATGCCAGTTCTTTGCTACCATAAAAAGAGGTGCTATAAATATTGTTGTACAAGGTTTTTCTCTTTTTTCTTTGATCTCCTTGGAGAATAGACCTGGTAGTGGCATTGCTGGCTCAAAGGCTATGTACAGTTTGATAGCCTTTGGGGCATAGCTCCATTTTATTCTCCAGAATGGTTAGAACAGTTCACAGCTCCACCAACAGTACATTAGTGTACCTATTTTCCCATATCCCCTCCAGCATTTGCCATTTTCCTTTTCTTTCATCTTAGGCAATCTGATAGGTGGGAGGTGGCACCTCAGAGTTGTTTTAATTTGTTTATTTCTAATTATTAGTGATTTGGAGTATTTTATCTTATTGACAAAAGCTTATTGATAGCTTTGATTTCTTCCTCTAAAAACTGCCTGTTTAAAAAACCTGGAAAGACTTGTATGGAATGATGCTGAGTGAAGTGAGCAGAACCAGGAGAACATTGTTCACAGTAACAGCCACATTGTGTGATGACTAATGTTGATAGATTTAGCCCTTCTCAGCAATGCAAGGATCTAAGACATCTCCAAAGGTCTTATGATGGAAAATGCTATCCACATTCAAAGAAAGAAGTATGGAGTTTGAATGCAGATTGAAGCAGGCTATTTGCTATTTTTTCCCTTCTGTTTTGTTTCCTCTTTCTGGTGGTTCCTCCTATTGGTTCTAATTCTTCCTTACAACATCACTAATGTGAAAATATGTTTAATAAGAATGTATATGTATAGCCTATATCAGATTGTGAGCTGCCTAGGGGAGAGAGGTGGGGTGGGAGAGGGAGAAAAATTTAAAACTCGAAAGCTTATGGAAGTGATTGTTGATAAATCAAAATAAAGTAATAAAAAAATAAAAATAATAAAAACTGCCTGTTCATCCCCCTTGACCATTTATCAATGGGGGAATGAGGATCACACAGCTCTAAGGCAGAATCTGAACTCAACTCTTTCTGCTTCCAAGTCTAATGCCTCTGCCCACTATGCTACCTCTGTTGGAGTTATATTGTTGGTGCTTAATAACTTATTATTATTAATAACTTGCTGATTATTTGATTGATGAGTTTGTCATCAGTTGTGGTCACTGTTTCCTATTTCCTTTTCTTTTCCTGTCCTAAATACTCTATGGGTAAGTCTACCAAGAAAGAATTTTTTTAATTAATTTTTTTCAATGAACATAAGTCAATTTTATTTTCCTGCCACCGTGACAACAAGAAAAGAAAACTTGCAACAAATACTTATAGTCAAGCAAAATAAATTCCCACATTGGCCAGGTCCAAAACTATGTCTCATTTTATACCCCAAGTCCATTCCCTCTATCTATAGATGCTAACAAGAAAGGTTGTGAAGAAAGTCATTTCTCCCCAGGGCCAAATATTTGAAATAACCAGGTCTAAGAGCAAAAGGATCCCTGAGAAGGTCCAGGACAGCTTTGGGAAGGGAGAGGAGACTAATGGGTTGGCTGGTCTGGTGAACAATTAGGCCTGAAGCTATGGGGAAGAGACAAGTGTGGGCTGGAAGCCAGTGGAACTTCATCTTAAAAGTTGCCCCTTGGAGAAATAGGTAGTTGGCACAATGGAGAATCCAGAGTAGAGTTTATCTAAATCACCTGCCCAGTAGAATAACAAAAGAGATTTCCTTTCTCCTTTTTTAACCTTTAAGGATTTTTGTCCTTGTTTTAATCTTGCTTTTGCTTTAACTGAAAAATCAGCTAAGCATTTTTGGCCCAGTAGCGGTTGGGAGAGCCTTGGCCAGGGTGAGAGGGTTGGCTCTCAGTAGCTGTTTTATACAATGGAACAGGAATGGGGGTGGGGTGGGACTATAAATGCAATATATTCAATTTGTGGGGCTCTTTTACCCTAGGGCAGGGGTTCTTAACCTTTTTCTGTGTCACGAACCCCTTGGACAGTCTGGTGAAGCCTGTGGACCCCTTCTCAGAATCATGTTTTTAAATCTATAAAATAAAATCATAGGGTTACAAAGGAAATCGGTTAAATGAAATACAATAATCAGAATAAGTTCAAGGACTCTCGACTAAGAATTTATATGCCAGAACCCAGGTGAACCAGTGCTTGGCACACAGTAGGAGCTTAACAAATACTGACTGAGTGATTGATAGCATTAGCTTGGTAGATGCCAGCAGCATGAGCTAGAGTCTGCATCCCACCTCTGCCGTTAACTGACTATAATTTCCTTGAATAAGTCAGTTCATCTTTCTAGGCCTTAATGTCCTTCAGTGTAAAATGAGAGGATCAACATAGATTTAGAGCTAGAAAGGACCTCCAGCTCCACCTATTTTTTCCTTAAGTCAGTTAAATACATCTCCTGTTTACATTATTTCTTTGGCAAATCCTTTTTCCTCAAACACTTTAAGGATAAAATTAACCCAGCCCATGCTCAAATCAATCACACGTTCAGTAAGGTCCAAAGTAATGAGATTCTACTATGTAATTTATTTAGGCTTAAAACTGAATAATTTCATAAGTCATTCTATTAATCTATCTAAAAACAGGTTCACATTTGTTTTGGGTCAGAACACCCTAAGTTTGGCTAAAGAGTTAATAATAAATTATAGGTTCAGGTCTCATTCAGGATGATTTCATTTCTTTTCCCCTAAGAAATACAGTCTTCAGAATTTTTTCTCACAAATTTGACATGTCCTGGGCAGCCTGTGTTGAATCACAGAGCCTGACAGCTTTTATCTTGGGGGATGAATCTCCAAAAAATGAAATAAGAAATTAAATACATACCCAAAAGGAAACAGTTGGGAAAAAAAAAAAAAGATCTGAGAAAAGGCCCAGGGTTATGGCAAGCCAGCAGGGAAGAAAAACAGGGACAGTTATCACAGCAAATCTCATTATCTTAAATGAGATTTTCTTTAAAATCTGTAGAAAGAAGAAGTTTGTCCACGTCCTAAGAGTGCTGCATGAGGGAGATATTTCCAACATCACGCCTTGGCAGGAAGTTGCAAAACAAGACTTGACCTGAGAAATGTACATTTGTACATTTACGAGGAAAATTACCCAGAAGCCAAGATTGCACATTCTCCCAGTAACCTCTTGATTCTGGCTCTGCTATGGGTTGGGGCTTGTGAGAGTCATGTAAAAACGATAATCCTGAAGCATAGATCTGACCGGGTCATTCCTCTATAGCTCCCTGTCCCCTCTAGGATTAACTAAAACCGCCTTTGTTCGCCTTTTAAAAAAGCTTTTCATAACCTGGCTCTCATCTGCCTCATGTTCTATCGGTCCACTTCATACAACCCTTTCTCAGGTCAAACTGGCTGCTTGGTGTTACTCACCCAGTCCATTCCATCTTCCAGCTCCTTGCCTTTGCCCAAGGAAGAGGGAAACCAGGTTCCATACCAGGAACTCCCTAAGCTGATAAAATCACAAATCCTCACCTTCATCCCTCAAAAATGCACAATATTTGTTGGAAAGAAAGCAATTTCCATTCAACCTCATTACAATTTTATCCAAACCAGTCTTTGATTCTCAGTGTAATGGTCATCACATCATCACATTCCCCTATTTGGTGAAGGTCCCTGAATTGAAACTAGGTGAAAAGAAGCTTTTAAGAGGCAACATTAAAAAAAAAAAAAGAGTCAGCATGGTGTTAGGTAAAGAACAACAATACCAAATTTAGGGTCAAAGGACCTGGGTTTGAATTCAAACTGTTCCTCATTGCCTGCATGAACCTGAGCAAATCATTTAAACTCTGTGTGTATCAAGTTCCTCATCTGCAAAATGGGCCAGCTGGGGGTGGACATGCTGCACCACATGATGTCCAAACCACCTCTAGTTCCTGCATTCTTATATTTTGTTCTGGCTAAGGATCTTTAGGGGAAAAAACATTCTAGAAACTCTGGCTCTGAGGCAGTTTATGAACTCAAGCTGTTTCTATTTGTCTCAAGTGGCTAGACAAAGAAATACAACCAAGGAAGTTACATCTAGCCTTAGGCAAAGAAATGAATGACAAAGGGAGGCTCCTTTTCCCGGCCACTTAGTACCTGCCCCTCTTAGGACCCATCTGAAGGCACAAGTGTCCAACAGGATGGACAAGTAAGTACAATACCTACCAATGTGCTCTAGTATCCTCTAGAACCCACTAATATCTACTAGTATGCCCAGTATCTAGCCATATGTACCAACATACTCAGGGCTGACGAGTGTGCCCCAGTACTAAGACTAATCAACGTGTACCACTCTCTGCCAATATCCATTAGTACCCACCATTATCCAATAGTATGCACAGCTGTTCAGTCATTTCAGTCATGTCTGATTCTGTGAACTAATTTTGGGTTTTCTCGGCAAAGATACTAGAGTGGTTTGCCATTTCCTTCTCCAGTAATTTAAAAGGTGACTGATCATTTTCCCTATCTTCCTTTCTCCCTCCCTTCCTTTCTCTTCCTTCTTTTCTCTTCCTTGCTTTTTTTCTTTCTTTCATTCTTTCTTTTCCTTCCTTTCACTCTCCTCCCTCCCTTCCTTCCTTTCTTTTCCTTCCTTTCTCCCACCTTCCCTCCCTTCATCCTTCCTTCCCTTTTTTCCTCCTTTCCTTCTTCCTTTCTTGGAGGAAACTGAGGTAAACAGGATGAAGTGACTTGCCCAGGGTCACATAGCTAATAAGTGTCTGGGGCCAGATTTGAACTCAGGTCTTTCTGACTCCTGACGTGGCACTCTATCTACTGTTCCACCTAGCTGTCCCTGTATGCACAGCACTTGCTAATATGTACTAGTAGGTACCAGTATCCGCTAGGACATATAATGTGCAACAGAATGCATCAATATGTACTACACTTCAGTAGGGGGCACCAGCATCTACCAATGAGCACCAGTACTCATTACTATCCAGCAATGTCCATTAGGACCCACCAATGTGAACTAAGATTCACTGGGAACCACGAGTATCCACCAACATTCTCTAGAATCCACTAGGACCCACCAGTTTCCACTCCTTGGCACAGTATCTCCCGATATGTGCAGTTATCCACTAGGACCCACCCTTATGCATCACTGTCTATCAGGATCCACCAGCATGCATCAGCAACCACACCAAGAACAAACAGGCATGTAAGGAGGCATGGAATTGGGAGTTACGGGACCCAAGTGTGAATCATGACTTTGCCACTTATTACCTATATGATCTTGAGTAATTTACTACCTACATGATCATGTCTCAAGACCTCAGTCTCCTCATGTGTAAAATGAAGAGTGGACTAGACTTCCAAACTCATTTTTATCCTAAATCTATGATTGTAATCATAGTTTACATTGTTTGCTGTAATCAGCAAACTTGTTCAAAGGAACACGTCTGAAGTATATTATGTGTGTCAGCCTTGACATTGAAGCCAATGTATATAATGGTTTGGATATATATTCTCTTTCTCCTTTTGAAATGTCCTTCTTTGGCCTTCCCTATCACTAGCTCCTATCAGCAGTAAGCAGGCCCCCACCTGTCCTCAGCTCCTGTTCCATGAAGTGACCAGATCATAGGATCACAGATTTAGAAGCTGGAAGAAATCTCAGATGTCATATAATCCAACTTCTCTCATTCTATAGCAGGATAGCTAAAGCCTTAGGGCAGGGGGGTGACACATCACATGGCTAGTAAGGGCAGAGACAGGATTGAACTGAGATCTTCTGGCTCCAGTGTTTTGTTTTATGCTCATTTCCCTAGTAATGCAGAGCTTATCCAATCTTTTTGAGGATCTAGTATTTCCTTAATGAGGGCACTCCCTGCACCAATAAAAGTTAGAACCCTTGTCCACCTTGGGATAAACTCAGTCTTTGTGAGTTGCTGGTGTCTTTGTTTTTTTTCTTGGAGGCAATCAGGGTTAAGTGACTTGCTCAGGGTCACACAGGTAGTAAGGGTTGGAGGCCAGATTTGAACTAAAGTCCTTCTGACTCCAGGACCAGTGGTCTGGCTCCACGGTATTACCTCGATACCCTGCTGTTGTCTTTAAAAAAAAAGTATCAGCTGGTGGTCCAGCCTCTGGCTACCATCTTCCCTGAACTTGGCAAGGCTGGTCTGTGGCCGTTCCCTGTCATGCCTCTTGCTGAAGCCTTCCCAGCCTAAACCTCCCAGAGTCTCTGCTGCCTCCACAGTAAGGCCAAAAAGAGCCACGGTCACCTAGGCAAGGCAGGGTGGTATACGCAGTAAAGAAAAGACCTGAGTTTGAATCTCAGCTCTGCCGCTTACTACCAGAGTCACTGAGCAAATGTGTTTGGGCCTCGGAGGCTTCATATACAAACCAGATGCGTGAGGGGGTCAGATGATCTCTGGGCTTCCTTAGGATCTTAGATCCAGAGGCCATCTGGTCCAACCCTCCCATTTTACACCCCAGGAAACTGAGGCCCAGAGAGGTTAAATGACTTGTCCAAGGTCACATAGGCAGTAAGCATCAGAGGTGGATCTGAACTAAGATTCTGTGACTCAGGAACTTGTGTTCTTCCTAAATCTTACAATCCATGCCTATGTGCGGAAGCAGGATATGGTGGAGGAGTTAACCACGATGAAGAAAAAATGAACACATTTTCTCAGTTCCTAAAGTAATTTAAAAGGTGACTGATGATTTTCCCTATCTTCCTTCCTCCCTCCCTCCCTTCTTTCCTTTTCTTTTTTCTTTCTTCCTTTTTCTTTCTTTTCCTTCCTTTCTCCCTCCTTTCTCTTCCTTGCTTTTCTTTATCTTTTTCTTTCTTTCATTCTTTCTTTTCCTTCCTTTCACTCTCCTCCCTCCCTTCCTTGCTCCTTTCCTTCCTTTCTCCCTCCTTCCCTCCCTTCCTTCTTCCTTCCCTTTTTCCTCCTTTCCTTCTTCCTTTCTCTCTTTCTTTTCCCTCACTCTTTCTGTTCCTTCCTTTCTCTTTTCTTTCATAAAAAAAAGTTTTAGAGAGAAAATTCCAGTCACAGAAGTGAGGGAGCTTTTAAAATACCAACAATGCAAAATAGCAGGGAATTTTCCTACAGATGGAGAGTTCAAGGAGGCAGCATCCCATAGGATAAAGTATACTGGTGCCAGTCACAGGACCTGGTTCAAGTTCCACCTTGGATGCTTACTGGGTGATTCTGGAAAAGTCACTTAACTTCCTGGGGCCTCAGTCTCCTTAACTATAAAATGAGGGAGAAGGTGGACTAGACGGTCTTTCAGGTGTCCTTCAGCCATAGTTCTATAATCCTCACCCCCAAAAAAAAGCTTACTTCAGATGAGAGGGCCACAACATCTTCTAACTTGATTTGGGCACTTCACAACAATATGTTTGTCTTCAGGCGTCCAACCCTGCCATGTAGACAAGTGGGGTAGGTATGCTGTTTTAAATGTGAAGAACCCACCTACGGATGCAGCCTGCTGACCCGGGGACAAAACCCAGACAGATGGAGGGAAGAAATGGTAGCCAAGTTCTGGCCGAGCACGAATCACATCAGCCATGGGGCCAATGAAGGTGGCTTACAGCAGGGGTCAGATAGTGCCAAGATGGACAAAGATTGGGACCAGGATGAGGAAATTCTGAAATTAGAGCAAGGTTTAAGCCAGGCAGTAGGTCATCCAGGACCTATGTCCACTGGATCTGAGAGGGCCAGGTAGATGCAGGCCAGTACCCTGGATAGCTCCCAGGAGAAAGGTTGCTCTGGTGAACATAGTCTCAGAACCCTCAGAACCCAAACCTACCTAATTTCCCTTTGTATATGAAAAAGGCTTCACCTTTGTTTGTAGGGACTGAGGGATCAGCTTCATTCACCTAAGATCTTTATGTCTCCATGTCAAATAGGAGAGATACATTTTCTACCTCAATATGGGGCTTCTCACACCTGTGCATATCTCCAGAGTCCTAACAGGCTGGTCATAGGGATGCTCAGAGGACCCCAGAATCATCATCAATTTAGAGCTAGGAAAAAACCTCAGAGAGCTATCTCACCCAGACTCCTTATTTAATAGAAAAGAAACTGAGGCCCCCAGAGGTCATGTGACTTGCACAGGGTAATACAGGAAGAGGGAAGGGGGTTGGAATGCAGACCTTCGTCTCCAGATGCAGAGCTCATTCCAACTATGAGACACTGCTTCTCATAAAAGGTGTGTGTAGGTATATAAAAATTCTATCTGTCCTCAGCCAGCAATAGAAAATCAATTCCCAGCCCACGTTTATACTTTGTCTTCATTTTCTCTTCCTGTTTGTGCTATGTGGAAGGGAAGAAAGAGCTCTGAGAAAAAAATAGCTGAAACATATGGGGATAGTTAACAGGCACGATTCCTAACCCCGGACTCCCAGGTATAGGCTACTGAGAGGTAAGTAGCCAACAATGGTTTGATCCCAAGTTGCGTGAAGGTGGAAAACAAACACTGGAATGTTCCTTTGTCTATAATCAGATATTACAGTTGAGTTGATAGAGAAAATGTTAAAGATTAGTGAAAAAGGCACCAAAATGCAATGAATCATAGTTATTTATTTTTCCTGCTTTCTAATGATTTGATTTTATTTTTCTCAATTGCATGTAAACCAAAATATTTTACATTCATTTTTTAAAAATTTTGAGTTCCAAATTCTCTCCCTCCCTTCTTCCCCTTCCCTCTCCTTGAGAAGACAAGCAATTTGATATAGATTATAAATGTGCCATCAAGCAAATTACTTCCATATTAGATATGTTGCAAAGAAACACCAACCAAAAAAAATAATAAAGAAAGTTTAAAAAAAAGTTTCAATCTGCATTTAGACTCCATCAGTTCTCTGGAGGTGGACAGAATTTTTCAGAATTATCTTGAATCTCAGTCACTTATTTTTAGAAACATTTCTATTGAATGAATCACTGAATTCTTTTAAATAGTGGCTGATAATTTTAAGCTTGGTTGCTTAAAGTTATGTGGGGTTTTTAATAAGTAAAGTATAGAATGTAAAAATGAAAAACTTAAGAACTCTGATCAGTACAATGGCCAACCATGATTGCAGATCTTTCTGGCAAGAGAGGTGATGGACTCAGAGGTGCAGAACGATACATGTAGTTTGGGACGTGGCCAGTATGATGGTTTGTTTTGCTTGACTATGTATATTTGTTCAAGGGATGTTTTTCTCCAGTGGAGTAGACAGAGAATAAACATGTGTTAAGAAAGACAGACAGAAGCAGAGGCAGAGAGACAAGAGAGAGAAAGAGAGACAGAGACAGAGAGACAAGAGACAGAGACAGAAAAAATATATGTTATTGTTGTTCGTCATTCATCTTCGAAGAGGATCACTGACATCATGAGTGATGTCTTGACTTGCATGTGAATTGGACTGAAGTGAGGCAGAGTTGCGAACAGTTAACAGCTTCACTCTCTGTTCCAGAGCCATCAAAGTCCAGTGGCAAGATAGAAGTCAAGATGAGTAGCTGTGGCCCAGAATGCAGTGAACAACCTTGGTGTCTTCAATGACAGATAGATAGATAGATAGATAGATAGATAGATAGATAGATAGATAGATAGATAGATAGACAGACAGACAGACAGACAGACAGACAGACAGACAGACAGATAGATAGATAGATAGATAGATAGATAGATAGATAGATAGATAGATGGATGGATGGATGGATACTCTGATTAATAGATTGATTGGATAAATAGGTAGATAAATGGGCGGATAGATAAGTGGATGGATGAATGGATAGATAGATAGATGGATACACTGATTGATAGATTAGATAGATGGATGGATAGAAAGATAGATGGATACATTGACTGATTGATAGATCAGATAGATAGACAGACCAGTAGATGGCTGGATAAAGCATTTATTAAGTGTTTCCTATGTGCCCAACACTGGTAAATGTTTGGAATATAAATATAAACAAACGAGACAGTTCTTATTTCTGAGTACTCCACTGAAATACTTAAAAAAAAAGACTTGGTCTCCCTTTCTCAGCCAGGCTAGAAGTGCAGAGACTACTCATAGGCATGAAAACTTTGACTTGCTCCATTTTCCAACCTGGGCTTGTTTGCCCCTCCTTAAGCCACCTGGTGTCTCTCTCTTCTTCAAACTCACATGGACACTTGACCAGTTTAGCCCACAACAGCTCAGAAGCCCAAACTCAAGAGATCTGCCAACCTCAGCATCCCTGGTGGCAAGGATTATGGGCAAGCACCATCACAACTGGCCCACTATAGTTTTCATATCAAACTGTTAATGATCACACTTTGGTCCAGCCCACCTGACCTGGCTGCTGTAGGCTCTCATATGCAACATCCCAGGTCTCACGAAGGCAGCGTGGAATAGTGGACTTGGAGTCAGAAAAACTCAAATTCAAATCTTGCCTTGTGGACACATTAACTGGGTGACCCTGGACAAGTAACAACCTCTTTGTATGATCTCATTTAAGCTGTAGAACAACCCTGGGAGGGGGGTCATAAAGAGTGCTGGACTTGGAGTCAGGAAGGCCTGGGTTCAAATCCTGCCTTGGACACCTACTAGCTATGTGATTTTCGGCAAGTCACTTAAACTCTTTGTGCCTCAGTTTCCAATAAAATGAGGAGGGGGGTAGACTTGATGGCTTTTAAGGTCCCTTCTAGCTCTGTCTAGATTCTATGATCTCTGTCTTTGCATTTCTCCATTTCTATCTCTTAGAATTCCTGGTTTCCTTGAAAACTCAGCTCATTTCCTGTGTGAGGTACTTGCTAATTTTTTTTCTAGCTGCTAGTATCTTCCCTCCCCTCATGAAATCGCCTTGTAATTATAGGCAGCTCTTTCACATAAAAGGTCTCCAGCTCTAGACTCAAGCCCATGGGGTTCACTCCTGGGAGAGCCTAACCCTCAGGAGAGAGGGGCAGGCTTTCTCTCATGCTCTCTGGCTCATCTCTGTTCACTGTTGTTCCTCCTTTGTCTGTTTTTTTTTTTTTTGCTTAGGCAGTTGGGGTTAAGTGACTTGCCCAGGGTCACACAGCTAGTAAGTGTCAAGTGCCTCAGGCCAGATTTGAACTCAGGTCCTCCTGACTCCAAGGCTGGAGCTCTATCCACTGTGCCACCTAGCTGCCCCTCCTCCTTCATTTTCAAAGAGGACTGCTGACATCATGTGTGAATTGGATTTAAGTGAGGCAGAGCTGCACAAAATCATCCTCAATCCAGAGCACCCAGGGAAATCTCTCAAACAAAGCTTAGCTATGGACCATGGCTAGGGCTTCTCATAAGGAGAATGAACAGGGTTTCTCCTAGAAAGATGCTCACTATACAAAATTGTAGATATCAGATATAACTTATTATCTCTACCTCATTTTACTCACAATTCTAATGTTCAGAATTCTCTTCTTCATCATCCCCTTCCCCACTCTGGAGAAACCTAAGGCCCCTCTCCCCTAACCAGTGACTGCTCATTCAGAACACTTTCAGGAGGGGCCCAAGCCACAATCCACGCATGACTGGGACACTCCCCCCATTAGAGTGTAAGCTCCTTGAGGCTAGGGACTCTCTGGCTCACACATCTGTATTCTTAGCATTTAGCACAGTTTCACATAGTGAACATTTAATAAATGCTTCATCTATTTATCCTGGCCACCACAAAGAAACACAAAAGACTTATAAACGTGCATGAACAAATAACGGGTGAATGGTGAGTCAGGATTCCTTGATCTCAAGGACTGATGGTTGGGAGGATGGTCACATAGACAAAGCACTGGGGCAGCTGGGGCACTAGAGGTACAAATGCTATGGGATTGTCACAGGCCTTCACATCATAGCACAGAGAGCTTCTGCTTCTGTCTTAGGTATAGAATCAGCCCCGAAAGGCAGTAAGGAAGAGGGAGGCAGGGAAGAGATAAAGATCAGGGGGAGGGGAGGTAGCAGCAAGAAGGGTGGAGAGTAGAAGGAGGGATGCAAAAAACGATGGTGAAGAAGTCTTAAAGATCTATAAAAATGTACCATTATTATTACTGGCAGTGAGCAACGAAGTTAGGGATTAGAAGCAGTGCCTAGGTTCAATACAGTGGGCGGGGGAATGTGGCTGGAAAGGACTGGGAGGAAGAGAAAGCCTCCAATTGTCCCTCATGCTTTAGGGTTGATGTTCACCAGGCCTGCTGTAGCTCTTCCTTTCACACTGTGGGCTTAATGTTTCTGAAGTTTCAGTTCTGAATTAACTAACGGGACTGTTTTCAGTTTCCAAAGCAGCCACAGAATGCTGCTTCATTTGGCTTTGAGAACCAGCTGCCCAGATAGAAGGGCGTAGAGGCGGAAAAAAGCCTGGAGGAAGTCAACCATTGGACAGGAGCTATTATCTGGATGGGATGTAAAGGGAAATGATTCTTTGGATTAGAAAAGAAAGGGTGAAGGCAAGGAAGAGGGAGAGAGGAAATGAAGACAAAGAAGAGAACTGGATTTGGAAAAAAGAGAGGTAAGGAAAGAGTGGAGAAAGAAAGAAGAGAGAGAGAAAAGAGAAGGAAGGGAGAAAGAGAGAGAAGAGAGAAAAGGAGAGAGAGGGGAGAGAGAGAAAGAGAGGAGAGAGAGAGGAAAGAGAAAAGGAGAGAGAAAAGGAATGGAAAGAGAGAGAAAAGAGAGGGGAGAGAGAGAAAGGGAGAGAGACAGAGAGAGAAAAGAGAAGGAAGGGAGAGAGGAGAGAGAAAAGAGAAGGAAGGGAGAAAGACAGAGAAGAGAGAAAAGGAGAGAGAGGGGAGAGAGAAAGAAAGAGAAGAGAGAGACGACAGAGAGGAGAGAGAGAGGAAAGAGAAAAGGAGAGAGAAAAGAGAGAAGAGAAAGGAGAGGAAAGGGAGAGAAAGAGAGAGAAAAGAGAGGAGAGAGAGAGAGAGAGAAAGGGAGAGAGACAGAGAGAAAAGAGAAGGAAGGGAGAAAGAGAGAGAAGAGAAAAGGAGAGAGAGGGGAGAGAGAGAAAGAAAGAGAGAGACGATAGAGAGGAAAGAGAGGAGAGAGAGAAAGGGAGAGAGACAGAGAGAGAAAAGAGAAGGAAGGGAGAAAGAGAGAGGAAAGAGAAAGAGAAGAGACAGATGACAGAGAGGAGAGAGAGAGGAAAGAGAAAAGGAGAGAGAAAAGAGAGAAGAGAAAGGAGAGGAAAGAGAGAGAGAAGAGAGAAGAAAGACAGAGAGGTGAAAAGGAAAGAGAAAGGGGAGAGAAGAAAGACTAGGAAGAGGGGACAGAGGAGAGAAGGGGAACAGCAGAAACAGGAAAGGAGGGGATAAAGAGAGAGAAATGAGAAGAAAGAAGGGAGAGGGATACTCTTCCTTGGGTTTTATACCACTGCTTTGTAGTGGTTTTCCTACTCCTTAGCTGAAGAGGCAGCTAGGAGTACTGGGCTTGGAATTAGGAAGACTCATCTTCCTGAGTTCAAATCCAGACTCAGACACTTCCTAGCTGTGTGACCCTGAACAAGTCACTTAACCGTGTTTGCCTCAGTTGTCTCATCTATAAAACCACTCCAATATCTCTTCCAAGAAAATCCCAAATGGGATCAGAGAGAAGCAGACATGATTATAAAACATCTGGTTGATCCTTCTCAGTGGGCATCTCCAACATGGTCTCACTGTGTCCTCTCCTCATGACTGTACCCACAGGGCTCTCTTCTTTCCTTCCACAATCTCTCTCTTGGTTATCTTCTCTACTCTGAGGGTTCAACAATCATCTCTAAGCAGATTCTTCCCAAGGCCACATATCCAACCCTCAGTTCTCTCCCTGCATCTATCTTCAGCTGCCTGCTGGATATCTCCACCTAGACATCCCAATGGCACCTCAAACTCACATGTCCAAAACATAACATCTTCCCCCCTAAACCAACCCTTCCTCCTCACGTCCCTATTTCTGCCTAAGAAACCATTTTCTAGTTGCCCAGCTTCCCCATGCAGGAGCTGTACTTACCTCTGCCCTCTCATGCACTCATCTCTGCATCCAATCAAACTGTCCATCATGGGGCTGCTGCCTCACAGTATCTCGTGGATGCATATGGCCCCTCCTCTCCAGTCGTACAGATACCACCCTGGCTCAGGTCCTCATTGCCTCAGGCCTGACCTGCTGTAGCAGCTTCCCATGGGTCTCTGGGCGTCCCATCTAGTCTCTCTCCTCTCCCATACAGCTTCCACTTCAGCTGCTAAAGCAGTATCCCCAAAGCAACAGGGGGGATCATGTCAATGAACTCCAGGTGCTTCCTGTTACCTCTCATATCAAGTACACACTCCTCTATTTAGTGTGTCAAGCCCTTCACAGCCTGGCACTAGCCAATCTTTGCTGGCTGATCACCCATTATTTCCCCCTCATGAACTCTTCATTTTAGCCAAGTTGGTGTACTAAACCATTCTCCATGCCTGACGTTGCATCTCCCTCTCTTTGCCTTCGGGCAACTAGACGATACAGTGGATGGAACATTCTACTTAGAGTCAGGAAGATCTAAGTTCAAATCTTGCCTCATACACTTGCTAGCTGTGTGACCCTGAGCAAATCACTTAACGCTGCCTGCCTCAGTTTCCTCAGCTGTAAAATGAGCTGGAGAAGGAAATGGCAAACTACTCTAGTATCTTCGCCAAGATAATTCCAAATGGGGTCATGAAAAGTCAGACACAACTGAAATGACTGAACAACAACAAAAATCCCTATTCCCCAGCCAGAGGTCAGGGATGTTACTGAGAGCACCTCCCACTCAGTCTGAGGTCCAATCATTCCCAATCTTCCCTTTGAAGCTTGTCTGCCTTGCTTTGGGGATTTCAGCCCTAGCATCTGGGATCTGTCACAGGACTTAGAATTGGAAGGAACTTTAGAGATCAATCTGTTCTAACACCTTCATTTTACAAATGGGGAAACTGAGGCTTAGGGAGACTAAGTGATTTGTTCAAGGTTGGGCACTAGGAAGTAGGAGAGTTAGGTTTTGAACCCAAGTTCTAGGATTTATCTAGACTTTGAAGGGATCTCATTTTACATACGAAGAAACTAAAGCCCAAGAAGGTTAAATGATTTGCCCCAAGGTCACACGGTAAATCACAATGTCAGAGGAAGCATTTGAACACAGGTCCTTGGACTCTAAATTCATTGCTCTTCCAAATATGCCACACTGCCTGAGGGATAAAATGGATGTGTGTGTGTGTGTGTGTGTGTGTGTGTGTGTGTGTGTGTGTGTGTGTGTGTAAGAATGACAAGTCATGGACCACTTGCTTAAGAGGTCACTTAAACTCAGGGGGCCTCAGTTTCTTCCTCTGTAAAATGGGGGTGATAATTCCGGCTCTACCAGTCTCACAGGTAGGTTGTGAGCACTGGATGAGGCAACACAGATCATTTTGTTTATCAGTATCCTACAGATGCAAAGAGTTCTATATATTTACTTGGCATAGCAGTTCCACAGCCCTGGTTCTTCCTGGGGTCATGGCTTCTGTCACCTTTTAGCCTTTTTTGTATTTTTTATTACTAATTTGACAAACAGAAACAGATACAAATATTTCCATATCCAAAGAAAAGAGAAAAGGACTGCATATGAAACCAGGACTCTCTACTACACATGGATTATTTCTTTTTTAAAAGTCTATGTTAAATTTCACAGAGGCCTTATGGAAGCCAGGGAGGCCTGGGTTCAAAACCTGATTTTGACACATACTCCCTGTGACCCTGAGCAAAACAGTTAGCCTTTCGCTGCTCTCAGCAACATTCTCATACTCTCAAGTCAGAGAAGGAGCCAACTCGTATTAGCAGAGGGATTCCTTAGAGTTCCCTGTACTAATGAAATCACTGGCCTGTCTCAGTCCCTATCACCGGCCCCACTACTCTCTCCAGCCACAGCCCTAAATCATATCCTCTTGTCATTTTTTAAAATGTTGCCTGCCTCCTTCCCCTCCTCCTTTCCTCAGCTGTCCAGGCCAACTGGAAATCTTATTTCTTTCCCCCTAGGAAAGCTAGGAAAAGGTTCCCACAGCAGCCATTTGTTTTACATGTCTCCTTGCATGTAAACAATCCCAGCCTTAACAACTCCACCCACTATGGAGCTGAGGTTGCCAAGAAAAACACCAGGGCCCAGGGACTGTTTTCCAGGGCTCCATCTCATCCACGCAGTCCCAACTGAACTGAAGCCAAGCCCGGGGGACTTCATGATGCAGCGGGCTTGTGGGCGCACCTGTGTCACCATCTTCTCTGGGCTCCCTCCTTTCCCCAGCACCTGGACTCTTGAGGTATTCAAATCTGCCTAGAAGTTAATCAGTCTTATCTTTTTTTATCCAGGAACCCTAACTTGAAGGATGGGGATGTGGGCACACCTAGTCTGTCACTATGCATATCTAATAAAGTTTTTGTATGATGTTTTTCATTTCATAAAGATGAGAAAAATTCTTGCCTCCACATAATACACCAGTTCCATGGCATATATTTTTCCACTCATGAGAACTTGGCAGATACCAAGCAATTCCCACAAAGGAAAAAGGAGTCAAATAAAATGCACTTTAAACTCGTTAGAGAAAGCAATTCTTCAAAATAAAAACTATTCTACTAGAAATATCAGTCTACCTTGTTTTAGGACTGCCTTATTCAGATAGATAGACAGACAGACAGACAGAAGATATAGATAGATAGATAGATAGATAGATAGATAGATAGATAGATAGATAGATAGATAGATATAAATGGATGGCTTCATAGCTAGGTGGGTGGATAGATTTAGATGGTAGATCAGATATCAACAGACAGATACACAGATAATTTATTTGTTTTGTTGGGGGTTTTGTTTGTTTGTTTGTTTTTGGCTAGGTGACTTGCCCAGGGTCATACAGCTAGTAAATGTTATGTGTCTGAGGCCGCATTTGAACTCAGGTCCTCCTGAATCCAGGGCCAGTGCTCTATCCGCTGCGCCACCTAGCTGCCCCTTACACAGACAATTTATGAAGAGCCTACTATGTGCCAGGCACTGTGCTAAGTGCTGGGAATACAAATACAGACAGAAAGTATACAGTCCCTACCTTCAAGGAGCTGACGTTCTAATCAGGGAAACACATAAAAGGAAGCTGTAAAAGTGAGAGGGCAGCTAGGTTACACAGTGGTAGAATACTTCACTTGAGTCAAGAAGACTTGAGTTCAAATCTGGCCTCAGATGCTCACTAGTTATGTGACCCTGGGTGAGTCACTTAACCCTGCTTGCCTCAGTTTCCTCATCTGTAAAATGAGATGGAGAAGGAAATGGTAAACCATTCCAGGGTTTTTGCAAAGAAAACCCCAAATGGGGTCACGGAGAGTTGGACATGACTGAAACAACTCAGCAATAGCAAAGTGGGAGGGGGTGGTCTGGGAAGTGTATCTGGGGGCCAGGAGCAAAGTTGGGACAGAAGTAACTATGGCTGGCCTGGGAATTTCTTTTACTCTACCATTTTGGCTCCACCCCATTCTGGGAATTTCTTCAAATGGAGGTACAAAGCAGGAGCTCACCAAAATCTCTGCATCAGTTCAGGTAAGACCATGCTTTTCTGGATTTTTCACATCCATCCTTTTGGCTTTGCCATTCTAATTCTTCTCTTTCAAATACGGTACTTCCCCAAGTCTTTCCCAAACTAAACATCCCTACTTCCTTCATCTGATATTCCTATAGTCACCATCGTGAGGCCCTTTGCTGTCCGAGTTGCCCTCCTGTGGGCAATGAGGCAATGTGCCTGCATATTGTCTCCCCCATAGACTATAAGCTCCTTGAGGGCAGGGACTGTCTTTGTCTTTCTTCGCATCTCCAGTACTTAGCACAAGGCCTGACACACAGTATGAGTTTAATAAATGCTATTTGATTAAACTGACTGATTTGGAAACAGAGGAACTGGGTGCAACAGGTCCATCATCCAGTGCCTATTGTGGGCCAAGCACTGTCCTAGGTGCTAAGTTGCTGTAGAGTTGTTTTTGCAGCCACATCTGACTTTTTGTGACTCCATTTAAGGCTTTCCTGGCAAAGAGAGTGGAGTGGTTCACCATTTCCCTATCCAGCTCATTTTACAGATGAAGAAACTGAGACAACAGGGTTAAGTGACTTGCCCAGGGTCACACAGTGTCTGAGGCCACATCTGAACTCTGGAAGATGAGTCTTCCTGACTCCAGGCCCAGTGGTCTATCTGCCACGCCACCTAGATGCCCTAGGAGATGCCCAGAAGTGGTATCTGGGGTACAAAGTAAGGCAAAAGACAGTCCCTGCTTGCAAGGATCTCATAGTCTAATGGAAAGGTATTAGAAATTGCCACTTTGATAAGGATGAGTTAGGCTGATACAGTGGAAAGAAGGGTGGACTTCAAGTCCTGGGTTCAAATCTCACCTCCATCCCTTAAACACATTACCATGATCAAGTCCCTTAAACTCCCTGAACCTTATGTGAACCATTTATTTTTGACTTAATATACCTACTACTTAGTAGATGCCTGGCGCATAGTATATGTGCCTTAGTATATGCCTTAGTATAGTGCTTGGCACATAGAACTGAATTAAATTGAATGCTGGGGCAGGAGGCTATTGTGAACACTTCATCCCATTTACTTACCTGTAAAATGGCCTAATAATATCACTTACTTTATTAGGTGGTTGTGCAGATCAAGTGAAATAATGAATATAAAGCTCTTTGCAAGCCTTAAGTACCATATAAGCATGAGCAATTATTATCATATGTCCCATAATTTGGCGACACGAAGATCCTCCATTCCTTTAACCTTCACAGTTAAGGGAAGCCCCAGCCTACATGTAAGTTCACCGTCACTCCAGATTCTGAGATGAATCTTGTCCTTATGAAAAGGAGACTTGGATCAGCCATTTAGGGGCTCAGCAATGCGATCTTTGTGCTGCTGGCTCTTTGCTGAACATCATCCCCTCATTTTCTAGTACCCGCTCCCTGGTTCTGGGATAACTAAGTGTCTGCATGGTAGCCCAACACTTTGCTTCTTATATGACTGTTAAATTACTGACTGATTATTGATATATCAACAAAATGAGTTGTTATTCATCTTTCGTTTTCAAAGAGGACCAATGCGTCCTCAAAATAAAGGAATTTTGTAATATCAAGTTTAACAGTGACTCCTCAGGTCAGGTACATTATATTTTGCCCCATAAGGGGACTTCATTCTCACTATGAAAGCACAAGTCCGGTCCAAAAACATAAATGGAAGGGACATTGACTCTCCCATGCCACAAACACATATAATTTGTCTGTTAGGGGCAAGACACTGAGGACGCTCATTAAAGAGAAAATGGATCCTATCCTCAAGGATGTTACGTTCTGTTGCAGTGGAGAGGCCCATATCACAAATATGATACAAGACAGGGAACACCCTACCTTGGTTGGTAGAGACTTGAGGAGTGAGCTGGGTGAGAAGGAGAGATCCAGAGAAAATACTCCAGGAAAATCCGTGGAGGAAAGAATTGTTATTGTCGTTCTTGTTTTTGTTGACCCTTCGTTCTTGAAGAGAACCAATGACATCAGGAGGGTGATGTCTTGACTTGCAAGTGAATTAGATTTAAATGAGGCAGAGATGTGTAGTCATCAGCCTCACTCTCTTCTCTGAAGTCATGGGAGTCCAGTGGCAAGACACAGGTCAAGATGACTGGCGATGGCCTCAGGAGGAAAAGAATACTTTGGGTGGAATGCAGGGAAGGCTTCATGGAGGAGATGATACCTGAGCTGAGCCTAGAAGGAAACCAAAATCCACGTTTCTGAATAAACCCACTATGGTAAAGATGTCAGTTTTCAGCCATGTTTAGATCCAGTGGAAACAGAAAATGCTTTGGTCCTTCCCTGATCCTTCTCTGACACTTGCTTGGTGTTGTCCCCTCCCACATCCAGGGGAATGTAAGTAAGCCCCTGGTGGACAGAGACCATTCACTTTCGACTTAATATACCTACTGCTTAGTAGATGCCTGGCACATAGTATATGTGCCTCAGCATATGCTGAATTAAATTGAAGCTGGGGTAGGAGGCTATTGTGAACACGTCACCCCATTTTTTCTGAGTCATCATTTCTATTCACTTATTTTGTTAAACCACAATTTAATTTATAAGCAATAAGTGTAAACTTTCATGTCTCAGGTCTGTGCCATTTTGCACTCGGCTCCTGGCTGATGGAAGCACAGGCTTATGTTTATTTAAGTCAACGTGTCAGTGTTCATTTGGGAAAAAGTAGATTCTGTTTCAGATGAAATATCCTGCTACAGATCAAAAATAGCCCCAAAAGGAAGTTGCTGGGTGCTCGTCAGGAACACGTTAATACCCCACCTGCAATTTCCTACATTTCCAAACCTTAAAGACATTTCCTCATACACCACTGTTACTAAATCCTGAGAGGCCAACATTAGCCTAGTTTACTCAACTGCGGGATCACAAATTTAAAACTAGAAGGAACCTAGAAAATCCCCCAGTTCAACTCCATCATTTTACATACAGATGAGGAAATCAAAGTCCAGTGCGGCTGTGACTTACCCAAGGCCACACGAGTTAGACTGTGATGGGGATTCGAACTCAGGTCCTTTGACTCCAAATCCAGCCCAGCCTTCTTCGCACTGCTCCCTTTCATCTGATACTGTCATCACCCATGTTTCCTATACAAACCTGTTAGAAAGACATGAAATAATAGGCCTTCCTGTTCACTCAGGCTCTTAGTACCCTTTGTCTACACTATTACAATGTCCTCCTAATTGGCTTCCCTGTCTTAAGTCTTCCCCTCTCCTTTCCATTCTCCCCACAGCTATCAAAATCATTTTCCTAACTATTTCCTCCAGAATCAAGCATAGACTCCTCAGTTTGGTGTTTAAAGCTCTTCACAATCTGGCTTTAGATGATCTATTTAAGCCCATTCTACGTGACTCTTTTTCTCACACTCTTATTTGACATCAAAATGGTCTTCTCTCTCCTCCTCACACACAACACTCATCTCTCACCTTCATGCCTTTGCATTAAACATTCCTTGGGCCTGGAATGCACTCCCTCCTCATCCAGCCTCCAAGAATCTCTCACTTCCTTCCAGACACAGCTCAAGCACCAGTTACCTTCTACATGAAGTCTTTCCCGATTTCCCCCATATTGCTAATACTCTTCCTTCCAAGCTAACTTGTATTTAGCTCCCTCATTTATTCTATTTACATAATTACACAACATAATCATATATGTATATGCACACAAACATATATGTAATATAAATGTATACATATGCATATATACACAGATGTATACATATACATGTACATGTATGTATGTGTGTATGTACGTGTATGTGTGTGTCTGTATATGTTATGTCCCCAATTACAGTACAAGAATACCCTTCTCTTCCTTGCTAGAATATAAGCTCCTTGAGGGCAGAGATTATTTAATAATTATATTTGTACAATTTACGTGTACTAGCATAGGGCCTGGCACACCGATTGAGATACATAGAAAATACACTTCGAGGATTTGTGATTTTTTTCAGTGTGTTTTCCCTTGAAAGATACATCCCATGGATCATAGCCTTTCTATGATTTAGGAGATGGTCCAAGAGAGTTGCTGTGGTCTCAGAATCCATACTCCTGCAGCCAACCTAGTTACAGGTTGATTATGGCTGGCATTTATGTAATGCTTTATAATAACAGCTAGCATTTATATAGCGCTTTAAGGTTTACAAATATTACCTCATTTATCCTCACAACAACCCTGAGAGATGGGTACTATTATTATCTCATTTTGTAGATATGGAAACTGAGGCAGAATGAGGTGATTTGCTGATGGTCCCATAAATAGTATCTGAGGCCAGACATATGATACCATGTCTTAATGTCCTTGTTTTAGACTAATTGTACTTTGTGTCTGACTAGTAAAGGTAAATGCGCTGGTTGGGGCTCATGAGCTATGTTTCAGGAGTTCAGTCCTTCAGATCATCTTGAACTTGGGAGAGCCGCCGGATCCAAACCATGAGTATACATTGGTAGGAGGGGGAGGGTATCTCAGAGAGAGTACCATACTTGTTAAATTGAATCTCTTGCCTATTTGGAATGCTTGTATGGCAATATGGTATAGTGGGGAAAAGCATTGAATTTGAGGTTTGGCTGTCATGTCCCACCATTGGGGGACTCTGATAACAATCCCTAATGACATTAGGAAAGGCCTTGTGCAGTATATGGTACCTGAGCTTGGAGCTCCAAGGAATGAAAATGAATCAGGTGTGGGGTAAAGTCTAGAAGCCCCTCCTTTCTCTCACATTGACTCAGGGTCAGGAGAGACTGATAGCAGGTTATTTGTTGCCAACTGCTACCCCTTTATCTCCGTTACTGGATAATGTTTTCTCTGCTCGTAGCACGCCCTCCTTCCACTCAGCTGGCAAAGTGATCTTCCTAAAGGGCAGAAATGACCAGGTCACCCTCCTCCCCCATTCAATAAACTCCATTGGCTCTCTATTACCTTCAAGACCCAACAAAATCCTGTATTGTAACCTGCCCCTTCCTACCTTTCTAGTCTTCTTACACCTTCCTGCCTTCCTCATGTTCTTTGATCCCACGACACTAACTTCTAGGCTATTCCTCACACAAGACATTCTATTTCTCAACTCTGCCTTTTCACTGGCTGCTTCCTACACTTGGAATTCCCTCTTTTTTCACTCCCTCCTCTTCCTAGCTTCTCTGGCTTCCTTCCAATTCCAGCCAAAAGCCTTTCAATACTAGTAACTTGCTTCTGAGATTATCTCCAAATCATCCTGCCTATATCTTCTTTGTACATAGCTTTTTGCATGTTGTCTCCCCCATTAGACTGTGAGCTCCTTGAGCAGAAGGACTGGTTTTGGGCTGTGTCCTCAAAACTTAGCACATAGTAGGCACTTAATAAATGCTTGTTGACCTGACTTGATACACAATGTTTGCCAGGTTGATTCAGAAGTCAGGCTAGACTTTTTTTTTTTAATGTGTGCAAGAGACAAGAATCCAATTTCAAGTAGAATGCTCATAGCTTAAAGTCAAGATCCTATTGGAAAAGTCCTTTTTTTCTGAAGGACTTGAGTGGAATTCCGTAAGGCTTTCTGTATGCCACAGAGCTGATTTCCTGGCTGCCTGAAGCCAGCACCAGACAGGAAATAGTCCCGAGAGAGGATGCAGTATCCATGGTCCCCCACACCTGAGACAGGCACAGGGGTTTTGGTAGAGAATATTCCCACACCCCAGGGACTCCCAACACCAGATCTCTCCCCTGGATGGCTCACATCTGACTGTGGCTGGGGAGCGCTTAACTCCACCCAAGGAAGCAGCTACCTGCTGAACCAACCGGTCCTAGCTGGAAGCTTGTTTCTACTTTGTAGAATTACATTGGAGAGAAAGTACAGGGGTTAGAGAGAGGAGCAAAGTTGGAGGTGACCCAAGGTTTTCTCCATGACCCTCTTCTCTCTCTCTCTCTCTGCTTTCTCCCTCAGCACTCTCGTTCCCTTCCGTAACTTCAAGTAGCATCTCTAAGCAATAATTCCTAAATATACTTCTCTAGGCCTAATCTCTCTCCTGAACTTCAGATGCCATCTAAGGAAACCCACACGTTCCAGGGCACTTCGAACTTAGCAGATTCATTACGCGTTCTTCCATATTTGTTCCTTCTGACTTCATACTTTGATCAATAGAACTGCCATTCATTCATTCCACCATGTTTGAAAGTTAAATGTTACTGCTTATAGCCAATTAGTTACCAAGTCCTGTGGATTTTACCATTTTAATATTTTTCTTTCTCTTTTTTAATCTATTAGTATTTTTTAACATTCTTTTGTTTTTAAATTTTAAGTTCCAAATTCTCTCCCTCCCCCACCCATTGAAAAGGTTAAGTAATATGATATCAGCCATATTTTTCATGAGGACTAGCCTAGTACAGGCCTGCCTGGACTATAGCATTGATCTTCTAAAACATGTTTCTACTTCCATTCTCCTGGAAGACTTCAGACTAACCCACATAAATCTGGTCATGCTATCCCTGTGCTAAAAAACCATGATTGGGTCCCTACTGCTTAATAAGTAAAGTTCAGGATCATTAAGCTGCCATTCAAATCCCTCCATAATTTGACCTTACTCTGCCCTTCTAGTGTTAGCTTATATGATTTCCCTGGTGCATTCTGTGCCTCCGACAATTTAACTACCTTCCAGCCCTAGATATATCTGAGACTGATTTCCAATTGCCTTTGCTCAAGACACTTCCTATGACTGAATGCCCCACTTACTCTTCTTGGCCTATTGAGTCCCTACCTACCCTTTAAAACACCACTGATCCACATAGCATAATTGGAGTTTTCCCTCCTAGTAAAACCTCATCTAGCACGCTTCGCCTCCCTAATGCACCCAGTAGGTATTATTTTGTATTGCCTGTATGTGCATAGGATTCTTGAGAGCAAGAATGGTGCAGCTCTTCCACGGTTTTCTTCCTAGGGTCTTGCACATTTCATTGCACACAGTAGGTTCTTCATAAACTTTCATTAAATTGAATTTCTTCAATCAGCAGAAATCCATTGAATACTTACTGCGCGCAGGGCATGTAAATGTACAGAATCAATCTCTGTCCTTGGAGCCAACTTTAATTGTTTGTGATAACTGCAGCTTCTCTAATTTAAGTAATTAGTCGTAAGGTGAATACTTTTCTAATGATGTCTCTACCTCGTTGCTGTCTGGGAAAGCCAACAACGAAAAGGACTAGGCTGGGGTGTTATAGCCTACTTTCAATTAATTATTTTTAAAAATTTGCTGGTTTATTTGCGTTCAATTTATTAATAATAAATTTTAATAAATAAATTTCCTTTTACGAAAAGAAAACACCGTCGCCTCTCCCCGTCGGGGAATCGAACCCCGGTCTCCCGCGTGACAGGCGGGGATACTCACCACTATACTAACGAGGAGCACATACAACACAGTGCCAATTGATTTCATAACCCGGCCACTCTTGCCCCGCCCACATTGACTAAACTGGCCAATGAGAGAGAAGGCTCAGCTCCCGGCCGCCAATTCAATTCCGCGGAGGCCACTGTGACACGTGGGCTTGGGTAGAGGGAAGGCGGGCCACCGTGAGAGTGTCGTTTATTGCTACGTTCGTCGCCGCCTCCGTTCCGCGGCCTCATACCGAGGGTCGTCGTCCTCGGCCGGGTCATTTACCCGCTGCCCCAGTGAGACAACTTCCTCCAGGGCGTCCAGTAGCGGCTGCCCCAGGCGGATATCGCCACCACTGCTCCTCCTAAAACAGGAGACGCCCTCCTCGCTCCGCCGCCCGGAGTCATGGACCCGCCCAGCCGCAAGGCTCCACGGGACTTGTAGTCTGGCTCCGGGCGTCCCGGCTCTCCCGGAGGCCCTCCAGGACTTCCCTTCCCGGCATGCCCCGCTCTCCTCCTCCAGGCCCCGCCTCCGCCTTTGCCCGCCCCCCCTCGGCGCAGAGAGGACGCGGGCCGGCCGCGGGAGTCAGTGCGGCTGTCGGCGTACCCCGGAGCGGACGAGCCATGGCGGAGGTGGCCGACTGGTGCTCGTTGGCCTCGCCGGCTTCCGTCTGCCACATCACGCACCTGCACCTGCGCTGCGCCGTGGACTTCGCCCGGCGGGCGCTGCGGGCTGCGGCCCAGCTCACCGTGCGCTCCCAGGAGGACAGCCTGCGCAGCCTGGTACGGTGGGGCCCCGGCCCCCGACTCCCGGGCCCGGCCCCAGCCCCGAGAGCCCCGCCTCTGGCGCCGGGTCCCCGTGACCTTGGGCCAGTCACTGAGCCGCCCTGGGCCTCAGTGTCCCCACATGTAAAATGGGAGGGGAGGACTGGATGGCCCCTGAGCTCCCTTCCAGCCCGCTCTATGACCTCCCCTCCCTTTTTCCCATTTATAAGTCACCCCCCATCTACATATCATTTCCCTTCCCTTGGCCTCAGTTTCCCCATATGTAATACGAGAGGGGAGGACCGGATGGCTTGAGACATTCCCCCTTTATATGTCATTTCCCCACTTTTGGCCTCAGTTTTCCCCCATATAAAAAAGTCTCTCCCAGCCCTAGATCTATGATCTTATGACCCCCTTTACAAGTCACTTTCTCTGGGCCTCAGTTTCCCCATCTTTCAAGTGAAGGGGCTGGACTAGATGGTCTCTAAGATCCCTTCCAGCCCCACATCTGTAATCTTATGATTCCCTTTACAAGTCACTTTCTTCTCTGAGCCTCAGTTTCCTCATCTGTCAAGTGAAGGGGCTGGACTAGATGGTCTCTGAAGATCCCTTCCAGCCCTACATCTGTGATTGTGTGATCCTTTTACAAGCCATTGCCCGTGCCTGGACCTCTGTTTCCCTATCTGTAAAAAGAAGAGCCGCTGGGGGCCCCTTCCAGCTCTGGATCCGCGATTCCCGTTCCTCTCCTTTCTGCTGTTTTGCCCACTCTCTTATTAACTTACATTCACTTTCTCTCCCTCTTAACCCAGCTCAGCCCTTCCCTGTTCCAACTCTTCTTCCTGCTCAGCCCCCGAGTCATGATCACCCAATCCTTATCCAGGCTCAGAGCCTTTCCTCACCTTCTCAGCTTCCATTTCATTTGAATGAATTTTTAACACTTTCTCCCTTAGCATTTAACTTTTTGTTCCCCATCCCTGTTCCTCCCCCACTTCCTTCCCACTTGTATCCCCTGAGACCCAGAAAAAGAGCCAAACCCACATGTGTGATGGGTCTTTCCATTGTGCCCTCTCTACCTGCTCTCCGCTCCCTGTCTAAGCATCCCTCCTCCCTCCAGTTGGGGTGGGATGCAGGTGCCAGTCCTCTTTACCATTCAGTATGTGGTCTTTGAGAGTTGCTTTGGACAAAGAATCATCGCCCCCTGCATCCATCATGGTCCTGAGATATTTTGGACTTGGGCTGGTCCCCTAAATATGCCATCTGGCCCACCCCTCCAATGCCACGCCCCCCCCCCAGTTCAAGCTTTCCCAGTCTGGTGGGACCTGCTAGTGCTTGTACTCAGCTTCATCCTTGAAACTCCAGGGTCCCTCACACGCTTATCATGATAAAGCACTGAATTAGAATTATAATAGAGGAACACATGCATACATGATAAGAAGGTAAAACAGACCTGGGCAGCTAGGTGATGCAGTGGATAGAGGGCAAAGACACCTTTCTGAGTTCAAATCTGAACTCAGACACTTACTAGCTGGGTGACCCTGAGGAAGTCACTTAACCCTGTTTGCTTCAGTTTCCTCATCTGTGAAATGAGTTGGAGAAGGAAATGGCTAACCATCACAGTATCTTTGCCAAGAAAACTCCAGATGGGGTCACAGAGAGTCAGACAAGACTGAAACAACTGAACAATCGAAAACACAGACACGGAAGGTACAAAGTACTAGGGAAGGCCTGAGGCGTGATGACTTACTTTCTGGGGTTCCAGCGCTTTATTTAGGAATCGTTGTGTTGTTCCCATCATCAGAGTTCTTGAAAGTCACTTGGCCAAATCGAATCCCACCATCTGCCTTCCGTGTGGCCCAGCACTCGTTCTCGGCCTTCTGAGAGTAGTCTCCTCCTCACAGACTACTTCAAGCCCGAGGTTCCTGTATGCTTGGATTTTGCCTACATCTTTCTGGTCACATACATATTCATTCAATAAATATTTCCTGTGTGATCCAAGGTGCTGAGCTAAGCGATAGAGTAAATAGAGGAGTAAATAGAGGAGGAGAAGACCAGGCAGGTTCCCATCCTTGCAGAATTTACAAGACAGTTGGGTAAATGAGAAATAACCTACAGAGAATCATATGGAAGAGCAGAAGTTTAGTTGTGTAATAATAAACACTATTTAGAACTTAACTGAAATGTATGATCATAGGATCATACCTTTAGAGCTGGAAGGGAACTTAGAGGCTGTATCAAGTACAACCTCTCATTTTACAGAAGGAGAAACTGAGGCACAGAGGTGGGTTTTTTTTGTTTTTAAACTTGCCCAGGTCACTCAGCTACTAAGTGTTGGAGGCAGGATTTGCACTCAGCTCTTTCCCTTTTTGTCTTAAGATAATGTAATACAAGATTATTGAGGTTACATTTTTTAATATAAGGAGCTAATTATAGATCATCAAATTATCTGGTTTGTAGACTGTCTAGGCTCCTTTATTTCCCATCCTTCCTATTACCTTTTTTTTTTGGCTGTGCACTGCTTACTATAATGTTAACTGAGCAGTGTGCCAACAATAGTTTATTTAGAAACTTCCTGTCAAGTTTGGAGCCGCAAGCTAAGACTTGATGCCAGGAGGCAGCGTGGTGTCAGGAAGACCTGCTTTCGTATCCTAGCGCCTGTGACAGCGGGCAAGTTACTTAACTTGTCATTGCCCCAGACAACTCCCTAAGAAGGCAGCTCTCAAAGCTTGGTTCAGGAGCTCCTGGAAGCGGCCCTGACCTTGTTAGGGGGACCGATCTCAAAATTGTTTTTATAATACTAAGATGGCTTGATTTCCAACGTAGTAAATCGATCCTTTGATATAGTCTGCATAAACGAAAGCTGTTTTGGGTGGGGGGATCATTAATTTTGAGAGGTTAAAGGGTTCCCGGGACTAGGAAGCTTGAAAACTACTTCTCAGACTACAAATTGCTAGAGGGAGATTGGGGGGTGGGGGGAATTCCCCACAGGAGGGGAAACCAGGCCTAGGAAAAAAGCATTTAGTTTCTAAAATGCATCCTCTAGATCAGGGGCCCTCGAGACTGCAGGTTCCCTACCCCAATCTGGATTCTCCCATACATAGAAAGAGAAGCAGGAGAGTGGCCAGAGAGCTCACCTCTAAGCCAGGAAAACGAGGTCAAATTCCTGCTCTGACAGCTACTGCTTGAGTGACCTTGGATAAGTCATTTCACAGGTCATTGCCCCCAGGTAGTTCTCTGACTAGAATTTGCTGAGCAGGTGGTGATCTGCACTGGTGGAGGGTGTTTCCTCATAGAACTATACACCAATATAATCACACTTCTGGTCCAAAAAAAATACATCAGTGCAGAAAGGAGCTCTAGTTCTACTAGGTTAGAAATACTTAGGGGGTGCTTAACAGAGTACCTGGCACAGAATAGGCTTTTAATAAATATTAGGGGGTTGATGGATGGATGGAACTTGCAAGATGTCAAGACTAGGGAGAGAGAGAATACTAGCCAGCATTCTGTAGTGTTCTGAGGTTTTCAGAGTGCCAACATTTATTGTCTCATTAGGTCCTTCCAAGATTCTTTTGTAGTAGGTGCCGATGGGGGGGTTACCAACAAAGGGGTGTCGTAGGTGGGGGAATAGATGACATGCTGTTGGAGGGAAGAATTGAGAAAAGGCTGGCGACCCAACCTTAAGGGCTACTCGTTTGAGGGGGTGAGACGAGGAGCCAGAGTGGGAAAAGCAGGACAGTAGTGTCATGGAAACCAAAGGATTAAAAGGTTTTCAAGGAGGACGTGGTTGGGAATTTGGAGGAAGGACTTAGAAAAGGCCTTGAATTTGGTGATTATGTCATTGGTAGCCTTCCGGGATGCCTTTCCAGTAGAGGGGATGGGAGATGAGATGGAAGCCAAGGTTGCAAGGAGTTAAGTAGAAGATGATATAAGGACATTGAGGCAGTATTACTGGTTTAGACGGTTCGTTCAAAAACGTTTGACTGAAAATAAAAAGGGAATAAAACAGTAACTGAAGAGAACAGGAATGTCAAATGAGGAAGACTTTTGAAGACGAGAGGGAGGAGCCAGTGAAAAGGGAGAAATTGAAGATGGCAGAAAGGGGTACTTGAGATGGGAGGTAGGAGTGGCCAGGATACACGTGCAGGTGGAGAGGACCTGCATTCAGTGCTTTTACCCAGTGGACTTTGGAGAAATCAGTCAGTGCCACTGGGCCTTAGTTTCTTTATCTGTGAAGTGTAGGGCTAGGACTAGGATGACCAGTTCTAGATCTGTGATTCTGTGAGTAAGCATTTATTAAGTGTTTGCTGTGTGTAATACCCTGTGGACATAACCCCTATCCCTAGCCACAGTAACAGTTACTTACATACTATTTTTCTATTCAGCAGTGTTGTCTTTCAACATATAGATGTAATAGGATCTAGAAGGTGGAACCAGAGAACACCTGAGGCCTGGGTTGATCAATGTAATGGCTATATTGGATAGCCACAGAGGCAGACAGCTATACAGTGATTTGTGAAGCCAGGGCTTTCCTAACAGAGGTGTTAGCGGTTAGGAGAGAGGAGCTAAAATCTTTACATACAAGACATATAATTTCCAACATTTGCAATGTGAGAGGGCCTCAAAGCTAGGAAGACCTCCCTCTGAAACATCCTGGCTATGTGTGTCTTTGAGAAGGATTGGGAGAGGTAGTTTCCTCCTGTGAGAATTCCCTATTCCAGTGAAATTATAAATCTAGTCCCTGACCCCCATCATTTGCCTAGATACTTCAGAATTGCCGGTGGTTATCTATACAGGAAGTCCCAAAAATCTGAATGCATATTTTAAACCATTTAGGCTTTAATAACTTAAAACTATAGTAAGCCCTTATGTGTCCCTCCTTTGACACATGCTGGCTGTGTGACCCTGGGCAAGTCACTTAACCTCTAAGTGTTCTTGAAGATGATTAAGTTTCCGAGAAGGTGCTGACCAGCATTGTTAAAGGGAGTTTCCGATTCCAGTGAAATCGCAGGCCAGCTCTGTAGACATGTCTATCTGTATCCAAGCTGTGACCAAACCTTTTCCAGAAACTTACATTTAAATATCTGTTTGAATTTTGGGTCATATTTAGATCAGCTTTGGACTCATTGGCCCCCTTTTATTTACTCGGCATCTAACTTTTCATAATCAGCTGTAATTTTCATAGCACAGATCCAACCTTCAGTTCTTTGGGAGCGTAAAATAACATTTCTTTTGCTGCTTATATTTCTCACGTAACTCAGTTTTAAATTATTTATTTTATTCCAGATTTTGGATACAAAGGACCTTAAAATAGAAAAAGTCGTGATTAATGGGCAAGAAGTTCAATTCTGTCTGGGTGAAAGGCAGAGCTTCAGAGGATCCCCACTGGAAATCACTCTTCCTGTGGCACTGAGCAAGTATGGTTATCACTTTTCCTTGTAGTTCATAGACAGTAGAGTCTTAAATTAATTTTAGGAGAAAATAAAAAAAAATTTTGGCATGGTAATTTTGTTACGCTAGCCCAGGGGTGGTGGGGGACGTGAGGCCTTGAGGCCACATGTGGCCTTCTAGGTCCTCAAGTGTGGCCCTTTGACTGAATCCAAACTTCACAGAACAAATCCCCTTCATAAAAGGATTTGTTCTGTAAAAGTTGAACTCACCTGAGGACCTAGAGGGCCACAGGTTCCCGACCCCTGGACTAGTCTTTTTTGCTTGTCGGTTTCTGGGTGAAGTGGAAGTTACAGTACTAAGTATGTGATTCTGTGACGAGCTGAATGAAGGAAGTGATATAGATAAACCCTTGAACTTAAGGATTTGAGATAGCTAAGTCACACCCAATAGATAAAGATGGCTCTGACCGTATCTTAACAATAGTGGAAAGATTTTAAGAATATGTAAACCCATGCTCAGATTTTAAAATAAAATCAGAGGAGAGTTTGTTTAAAATTAATTAGCCAGAAGGAACCCCAGAGACCATTTAGTTCAGCCCCACACTTTATATTTGAGGAAACTGAGCACCTAGTTATACAGCTGGTTAGTAGAGCCAGGATTAGAACTCAGGTCTCCAGATTTCCAGTCTCAATTCAGTGACATTTTTGGCTACTGTTGGGTTCATCCCTCCACAGTTCTTCTGTTTCACTGATAAAAATACCCATTTATAATCAAACAACCAGCTGTACTCATTTTCCTAAGTTACATCTAATACAGCCTCTTACTTTGTTAAGAAGAGGGAGGCCACCTGAGTTCCCTCAATTCCCCTCCTCAAAACTCTTCTTCACCTCTCTCTGCTTCTTTCTAGTTACAGAAAAGATATTCTTCTTCCTCACATAGTCTGATCTCCCCTATCTGTGCTCAGTCTCGTCTCTTCCTACCTCCCCTGCGACCTAGATTGGAGAGTCATTGCCAGAGCTGGGCATGGTGGTTCCCGCCTGCAGTCTTGCTTGAGGCTGGCACATCTCTTGAGCTCAGGAATGCGGAGGTGCGGTGGGCTAAGTCGACCAGATTTATGCACTGGGTTTGGTACCGATATGGTGAATCCCAGTGAACAGGTGCTACCGCTCCTGTGAATAGCCCCTACATTTCCAGCCTAGGCAAGATGGGTAGAGCCAGTCTGTGAGGAGAATCATCCCCTTACTGTCTTTATTCATTTTTACAAATTTAATTTAATTTTTTAAATGAACAAAAATTAATTTTCTCTCTCTTCTATTTCCCCCACCCCTTAAAAGAAAAAAGAAAACCAAACCCTTACAGCAAATATGCAGAGTCAAACAAAACTGGTTCCTACATGGGACCTGTGTACAGGGTATCCCAAAAGTCATGGTGTGGTTTTAAATGATTAGAACTGCTAACACTTCATGCTTTCGGGATGCCCTGCCCGTCTCAGTCTGTACCTGGAGTCCATCACCTTTTGTTTGGAGCTGGGTGACCTGCTTCACTGTGGAGTCTCTGCACATGTGGTTGGCCATTGCATTGATCAAGTTTCCTGTCCTTACGATGTTGTTCTTATGTCGATTTTTTTCCCCTGCTGTTGCTCACCTCCCTCTGCATCTGTTCACACAAGTCTTCCTAGGTTTCTCTGAAACCGTCCCCTTCATCATTCTTATAGTACAGTGGTGTTCCATCACATTCATATACCATAATTTGTTCAGTCATTCCGCAATCGATGGGCATTCCCTTAGTTTCCTTTGCCACCAGAGGAAAAAAAAGTAGCTATGAATAATTCTATTTTTTCTTTTTATGCCCCTTGACTCTCTTCCCTCTCTGACTCCTGTCTGCCTGGAGACATGCCCAGGTTTATCCACTCCCAAGGAAATTCTGCTTTTGACCCTTGTTTCCTGTACCTATACTGGGGTCTGTATCTTTGTTCTCTTTTACTGCCAGACTTCTTGAGAAACTTGTCTGCTCCCAATGCCTCTACTTCCTCTGTGCCCATTCTCTCATCAGCTTCTTGCGGCCTGGCTTCTGTTCCCACCACTGTGCTCAGACTTCCCTCTCATGGCCTTCTCATGGCCAAGTCCGTGAGCTGTTCTGAGAGCTCTCACTCCCTTGACCTCTACACAGCATTCAACACCGTTGACCACATCCTCTTAGTGAGTATTTGCCCCTCCCTTGACTTTAGAGACACAAACCTCACTGTGCTGGCTCCTCTGTCAGTGATCCCTGACCAGTCCTGCTCTGGCTGAAGTCACATAGTTTCAATGACAGTGCTAGGGCTAGAACCCAGGTCTGAAGCCCCTTGTCTAGATAATGCTTACTGTGATTGGCTAACAAAGCTCTTTGCTCATTTGTCGGCATGCACTGAATGCTGTCGTGATTTACCAAGAGTCTGCATTGCATAGGAGAAATGACATAGGCATGATTTCTGCTTTCTTTCACTTTGCTCATAGCATAGAGCCTTAGGTAGAGGGGACCCCTTCATGTTTGCTTTAGGCCATAAGGAAGTTTGGTTTTATTTTTTACTGGGGGAAGAAAAGCATGACCAAATATGATGATTATTCTAGCTTAATATTTCCTAGGAAGCAGGGATTCCTCACCTTTCTTGGGTCATGGACCCCTTCGGCCATTCTCAGCCTTTGTCTCATGTTTTTAAGTGCATAAATAAAGTACATGGGAATACATACAACATTGATTACAGCGGGAGACAGTCATCCAAATATTTAAAAATCAGGTTCATGGACCCTCCCCAGGCCAAGAATCCCTGCTCTGTGGTTTGGTCATTCTATGATTTTTGCACTTAAAAATGAAACTGAAATGTAAAGACATTTCTGATGTGCGGCTCTCCTGAAAGACATCTCCTGGAAACCTCTTTGCTGATCCTTACCGCGAAAGGATTTGAGAGCAGTTTTGATGGGTCCTTTGGTTTTTTTGGTTTGTTTTTAAATGAAGGGGCACATTCCAGAAGCTGTCACATTAGTTCAGTGTTTGTGCTATCAATCGCAGAGTTCTTTCCCAGTGCCTTTTAGCTGTGGCCACATCCCAGCTATAGGCTGCTCATGTGTGTGTTTATGCTTTGTTTCCTGCAGAAAGCAAGAAGTGGTCGTGGAGATTTCCTATGAGACATCCCCCCAATCTTCAGCTCTGCAGTGGCTCACTCCGGAACAGACATCTGGGAAGAAACACCCCTATCTGTTCAGCCAGTGCCAGGTGAGAGGGATCGCAGGACAATTTGTCAGATAGATGCCAGGATGTCAGTCAGTTATTCAACATGCAAACAAGTATGTACAGATCAATATATGCAGGGAAAATGGGAGCCAATCAGTAGAGGAAAGGGTCTTGTTGCTTGGGCAGAACTGTGGAAGTCTGCCCAAGTATTAAAATGGGAAATAGAGGTTCCATTTCCATTCATGGACAAACCACGTTTTGGTAATTCATTGAAATCCCAAGTCGCTGTGAAACACATCTTTGATTTAAACAGTCCAGCTTGAAGTGGCTCTGAGGTCTTCTGGAAAACACTGTTATCTAACAGTCTCTCCTTTCCCTTCCTCTGCCCCAGGCCATCCACTGCAGAGCGATTCTTCCCTGTCAGGACACTCCCTCCGTGAAGCTGACCTACAGTGCTGAGGTAGGGAATTGCACCTTCCATGGATGCCATGAGCTGCCTCTCTGCCCCAGAGTTCTCGTGGTTAAGTGAGGAGTGATGTCATGGTTGGGACTAAGTCATTACGGGAAGATTTGACAGCTAGAGAAGGGTTTGCCACATTAAATCCAGGCCAAAGGCTGTGAACAGACACCTCAGCCTTCACTTGCAGTCATCCCAGTGAGGTCAATGTCCAGTATTCTGAATACAAGAGGAAAGGACAGTTCTGAATTAGGAGTAGGCAGCATTTATACCCTTGAGCCTGTTAAAAAAAATCCTGTCGGGGAAAGGTTCTTAAAATAGTTAAAACTTAAAGCAATGACTTTTTTGAGGTTAACTCTGTTTTTAGGCTCAGTTGACACATATATAGAGGTGTAGAGATGTCAGAGAATCCATGCAGATATCTTCAGTGATGGAGGTTACAGAATTGCTAGATTGTGGATAACTGCATCATAAAAGGACAAGCATTTCTGACCTAGGCCAATTTTTCTCGTGCTCTCCCAGAATCAGGAACCAAACCAGCTTTGCCAAATAAATGGGGTCTTGTGAGTGCCCTTCTGGGTATCTAATAACCCCAGGATCTTAACACAAGCAATACACCAGAGAGTGCACAGCGCCAGAGGTCCAGAGACCAGCCTTCCTGGCCCTTTACCACTTTTCTGGGTCTCAGTTGCCTGATTTGAACAGTACAACTAATGTTTTACACAGCTAAAGGTTGGTACTGGGCCTCCGGCTCTGTATTTAGTATAGATTCCCCGCTGTCCCATATCTCCAGCTAAGAGATCCTGAAGGCCTAACACGTATTTGAGCAATTCATTTGCTTGGGCATGGAGTGAACCTTTAGGGCCTTAGCCCTTCGCTCATAAGCTAAATTCTGGTGTTTGCAGAAAATTCAGCCCCAAGAATGATGGTGCTAGAGTACCTCCGATGGCCTAATAGCCCATAGCTTTCCCTCTGCCTCTGGAAACTGCATTCAGAACATGCCTTTATGACCACTTGCTGCCCTTTTCATAAATGTGGCTGGAGATGATGTCTCAGCTATTTGCAGGCTATTTATCATTTTTACTGTTAGAAAGTTCTGATGTCCAGAATTTCACTTCTGTATTAACAGTATGTATTTTTTAATAGTTGTTCAGTGATGCATGCCTAGTCCTCAGATGTGCCCCTACGAAATAGTTTTGGGGCTAAAGGCGCGCTCTCTATTTCACTTCTGTTTATAAAGACAGAGCAGTTGGGCATTTGGGGCATGGAGGCCTAGCAGAGGGATGGTCTTTGTCAAAGCACAGGCCATGGTTAGGTGCAGATTGCTGGCTGCTGGCCAAAGAAGAAAGGGAGGCTATTTAATATACGTAGGGATGTTCAATAATTGTGGGTTGAGTTTTGTTTCTAATGAGGAGCTCACATTTCCTTTTGATTAGGTATCAGTTCCCAATGAGCTGGTGGCTCTTATGAGTGCTGTCCGTGATGGAGAAGCCCCTGACCCTGCAGACTCCAGTAGGAAAATCTATAAATTCATACAAAAAGTAAGATCCTAGTCTTACTGTATGTTTGCAAGGAATTGCCCTTTTTTATTCTTTCTGTTTTTCTGTCTTACGTCATAATTTTCATGGTGCAATATATGAATCTAAAATGAGGATGTTTTCTTTTCCGATTTTCTTTTGAAAATTTCTATTTTTAATTTTCAGAGAAAAAAGCTTAGATTACCAAGATATAGGTGGTAGTTGTGGGCATTGTTTTGCAATTAGCTGATAAAGTCAGATAGTCAGTGCTCATTTGGGAAGTGGGGAAACGTTGAATCAGTAAAACTGATTTTTCAAGAGATTTAACCAAAGGTAGTAAGGACTTCCTTTTGTCATTTTACAATAAATGTATTAGAATGTATGACCATATTTATATACTATATGTTATATATTACAAATGTTATACACTATTCTATATTCCATATTAATATATTGTTATATATACTATATAACATTATATCTGTAAATATAAAACACTCTATTTATAACAATGTATAACACTAAATTTTTTATAGGGTACATTTCTTTCGTATAAAATATGTTTTACCTTTAGTAGAGTACTTAGATTTTATTCTTCAATAACAGTACCTTTTTTCTTAGAAGGGAAATCATCTGTGATTATGTATTATCCCTTCCTGTGTTTCCTTCTGTCCATCTGCTCTCTTATTTTACTTGCCAACTGTAACTCTGCTGATCTCGGCTGGATTGGGGTCCAGAGTCAGCTCTTCCTCTTGCTGGCTGTGAGAGCTTGGGCAGCTCTGAATGGATGACCCTGTAACCTCTGCTGTTCTTTTGGGCCTCTGCTTCCTCATCCCAAAAATGAAGGAACTCAGAGAGTGGGGTGGGAAGAAGTTTATTTTCATCTGTAAGATTCTGACTCTGTTATTTAATAGCAGGTGAGATGGTAAGGGAGCGTGAGCTCTGCTTGGAGGAAAACCGGTCATTAAGTGAGAAATTGCAGTAGAGGTTCTCTATATAGAAATATCTGTCCATATTCCAGTATAAGCAGGGTGTCTCAAAAGTCTCTCAAAAGTTTAAGCTTTCATAATTTCAAACTGCACCAAGACTTTTGGAGACTGTGTGCATGGTGTGTGTATTAGTTTGTTTTAATGTTGCGGACAAATGTAAACTTGTAAACAAACCTAAAGCCGAGCACACACCCTAATGATAGTTAAGTAAAATGGCACAAAAGAATGAATGAGAATTGATTAAACACTTACTGTGTGCTTACTCTGTGTTAAGCCCCAGAATCCAAGTATAAAAGCAATACATGCCCTTGTCTTAAAGAGAGAGGTGAGCTATGAATGAATGAATGAATGAATGCTGAAGGAATGAATGAGTAGCATTAACTAAACACCTACTATGTGCCCCAGGCGCTATGCTAAGTGCTGGAAATACAAAAACAAGCCAGAAAGAGTGCCTGCCAAGGCATGAATAAAGCTAGAGTGGAAAGGTGGTGGGAAGCAGGGTTGAGGGAGAAGGAGAAGGAAGCCTAGTGGGCAGGCCTGTGGTTTGGAACTGGTCAGGGCTTGGTCTGGTGACTTGGTTCTGAGAAGGGGAGAGCTCTCCCAACCACATGGAGGAAGGTTCCTCAAAGGCCTGGGGTCCCGAGGGTGCAGAGGCAAGGCGCACAGTGATGCATCATGGTCAGCACAAGCCCCTTAGTTGTGGTCATTTGTTTGTTCAGAGCAAGCAAGGCTTTGTACCCTGACCTTAGCTGGGTAGCAGCGCTAGCCTTGTGCAATGTATTTGTCTGGAGGTTTTCTGCTAACTCTTGCCTCCTTTTTTGAAGTCTTTGTATTTGTCTGACCTGTACTCCACTGGATCTGTGATCTCATCAGTGTGTAGACTCACTTCACACACGCAGATTGCAGCTCATCCTTTCCTGCTCACGCTGTGAGGCTTTTGTCCATCTCACCCTACAGATCAAACGCAGAAGGCTGCCTAGCATGCTGGAGGGGGCCTTCCTTAAGACCTTTGGTCATGGAACAGATACCAGTTAATGTTCTTACATAGCATTCTATTTATTATATGCCAAGACAACCCTTGGGAGTGCTTGGGAGAGAATAAAAAAGCTTTGGGACCTGTTTATGAACAGATCCAAAGTCAGTATTTGTATTTAGAACACCCTTTTCTTTTAAGCTATGGTTCTGGGGCTATGAATTTTCTTAAATCCTTTCTCCTGCTGCTCCTACTCTGACCAGGAAAGGATCCCAGAATCTCAGCATTGGAAGGTGCCTCAGGCTCTCCCTGAAGCATTATCTCCTCTATACCATACAGCTCTGAAAAGTGGTCACGCAGCTTCTCCTTAGAGCAGCTGGGTGGCACAGTGGATAGAGCCTGGACTTCGGAAAACTCATCTTTCTGAGTTCAAATCTGGCCTTAGACACTAGCTTTGTGACCCTGGGCAAGTCACTTCACCCTGTCTGCCTCAGTTTCTTCATCTGTAAAATGAGCTAGAAAAGGAAACAGCAAACCACTCCAGTATCTTTGCCAAGAAAATCCCAAATGGGGTCATGAAGAGTTGGACGTGACTAAAAACGACTTAATAATCAACTCTCCTTACACACCTCTAATGATGGCAACTTCTTTGTCCTTCAGGGTGGCCATTGTTTTCAGATTGCTTCCATTAGGAGGGTCTTCCTTATATGGAACCAAAGGACTTGGTTACTGCCATAGCCCCAGTGAATTCCTTATCTGGATTCAGCTCTGGGCACAGTATGTTAGGAAGGGCATTGTCAAACTAGAAGGCTTCTAGGGGATGGACACTGGAGGCCATCCCACTTAAGGCTTAGTTGAAGGAAGAGAGGATGTTGGTCCAGAGGAGGGGAGACAAGGGGGCAGGACAGCCGTCTTCAGGTCTTGGAAGGATCGATCAAATGTGGTGAAAGGGTTAGATCAGCTCTGCTGGGAAGAGCTACAAGCAGGGGTTGGGAGCTTCAGATTTCAGCTGGGCTTAAGCAGAAAGCTGAGCTAATGGAGCCATCCCAGGTGGAGTGGGCTCCTTCGGGAGACAAAGGATTCCCGTCCCTGGAGGTCTTCCCGAGGAGTCTGGATGAGCCCCTGGCCCTTCCTTCAGGTCGGGGTTGGACTCGGAAGTTCTGTGATTCACATTGAGGAGTCATGTATACTGAGCACCTACTGTTTCTGTGCAGAGTCCTGTCTTATAAAAACCCTTTAAGTAAAGAATGGATTTGTCTGTGGGGTTTTTTCCCCTGACACACGTCAAGCTAACATAAAAAGAAGTTTTGTAAAGCCACGAATGCCAGAACAGGAAGTGAGGAGTGGGTCGTCTGCTTTTGAAATTCTGGAAGCATTTGTGTTCCTCTGATAATTAGTACTAAAACAACAGAGACCAAGTACCTACTGCCTTTGTAAGTGACATTCTAATAAGACGAAGGGAAAATGTAGAATAGCCTTTTGTCTTTAAGAGATGTTTAAAGTGTGTTGTCACCATTATCCACTACTGACAATAATGCCCAGACAAGTTCACGAGCCAAAGTCAGAAGCCTTCCTTCCTCATGGGACCAAAGGGGCTCTAAGAGTGGAACTGTCTTGAAATGGGCCTCCCCAAGAGCTTGGGAGTATGGTCCCTCAAGAGGTGGACCTCCTGGGATAGGTGGGTGAAAGGCTCGCTTCGTGTTCTCCCAGGAGGGGGGATTGACTTCGTTTTTGCACATCCGTTGTCTCCCACACCGCTGGTTTTTGGACTGTAACACGAATGTTTGTTTGGCTTTTTGCTTCCCTCAGGTCCCAATTCCGTGCTATCTGATCGCTCTTGTCGTTGGGGCCTTAGAAAGCAGGTGAGTGTTTTTGGCTTGAAGTCCTTGGGAACATCAGACTTGGCACCAAGACGAATCAGCCCCCTGCATTTTTCATGGATATTAATAATTAGTGGCTTCGTCATTTATTCCTTAAGCACTCCCCTTTGGAGAAGATCTTAGAAATCGTCCTGAATATGAAATACAGGTTTAGACTTAGCAGGTATTGCAGTGTGTCACCCTGCCTCTGTAGCATTTTTTGCATGAGTAGCTGGCTAGCCCCCTCTTTCAGTTTTTCCAGAGAGACTCATTTTTAAGAATAACTTGTTATTTGTATCTTGTGTTTTTTACATCACCAGAATTTCTCCCAGTATCCCTCTCTCTCCTACCTCCTAGAGAGCCATCTCATATAACAAATATTTTTTTGAAAAAAAGTTAAGAGAGAGAAGAGAAAAAACTCAGCAAAACTGATCAGTCCATCGAAAAAGTCTGAAAACATATGCAGTGTGCCACACTCATGAACCTGCCACTTCTGCCAGAGATGGGGGCATCTCTGACCTCTTCTTTGGGGTGGTGGTTCATTTGTGAATCTCTCCAAGCAAAGCGTGCCAGTAACAAAACAGTAACCCTTATACTCAGAGATATTAGAGTAGAGATTTTAGGAGGGCACACACTTAATAAAGCAAAAAAAACCCAAATTATTTTTGTTTTGTTCTTACCATGAATGCTCTAATCCATTTTAATGAGAGATTATGTGAAGAGGATAATTAATAATTTGTTTACAACTCAAGGAGACACATAGTTGTCAATAAAAATTTGCCAAGTGTTTGGCCCGATTTGCCCCTTCATATCTCTGGTGTGGCTTTCTGGGAGCTGTGGAGGAGAATTCATTTTCCTGAATTCTGTTCGTATCTATTAGTTGCTCAGCTATAATTCTGTTTTTCTAGAACAAGGCTCCTTAACCTCTCTTGTATCCTGGATCCCTTTGGCAGGGTCTAGGGAGGCCTATGGATGGATTCCTTCTCAGAATCATGTTAAGTGCATAAAATAAAATATGTAGGATTACAAAGGAAACCAATCATAGTGAAATAGAGTTCTTGAATTTTTTTTAAGGTTCACAGACCCCAGGTTAAGGTGCTTGCTTGGTGGCACAGTAGATAGAGCACCAGCCCTGGAGTGAGGAGGACCCAAGTTCAAATCCAGCCTCAGACACTTACTAGTTCTGTGACCCTGAGCAAGTCACTTAACCCTGACTGCTCCCCCCTCCACCCCCCCAAAAAAGAAGCAGCAGCTTACTTCTAGCTAGCTGCCTGCCTGTAATGGGAGGGGAAAGAGTGTGCCCCTGCTCCTCTGGGATCCTTACCCAGAGCCCACATAATCCTAGGAGGGCACTTGCTGTCTCATTCCTCTTTGTGCCAGGTCATGCCCTCCTTTAGAACAGTGGGCCAGTAACCATGTGAAGAAGATGAGCTTTGTGTGGAGGCACCATCTCATCGTCTCCGCTTTCCCAGTCAATCCTACCTCCCCATTGCAGGATAGAGGATTTCATGCACTATCAAAAGATGCGCTCGAATTTTAAAGATTTATTGAAGTGTGGTTTTACAGAAAGATTGGCCCAAGAACATTGGTGTGGTCGGAGGAAGAACAGGTGGAAGAGTCTGCTTTGGAATTTTCAGAGGTTGGTGACTGACTTCTTACTTTTAATTGTTGTGATTAATTTGAATTTATTTTCATGGTCAACAGGATTATGTAAATATAACATCTTATTTTCTTAAACAAAATGTTATTATCATCTTTTGTTTTTATATTATCTAGATGATTTCCTACTGCTTTCCCCCCTCCTTGCCCCTCCCAGAAATATCCTATAGCAAGGAATAAAAAGGAGGGGGAAAAATTCAGCAACACAAACCAATATGTTGAAAAAATCTGAATTGTATACAATGTTCCACACCCCTAGTTCCTCACCTCTGCAGAGAAGTTGGGGGAAGTGAATATGGCATCTTATTAAGTAATATATAGCTGTTAAGTGTAACATTAAGCAAGAGCCTTGACAGAAGGCAATCTGAATTACTTTCTCCAGACTGAACGGATGTTGAAAATTGCAGAAGATCTGGGAGGACCATATGTTTGGGGACAGTATGACTTGCTGGTCTTACCACCTTCCTTCCCCTACGGCGGCATGGAAAATCCTTGCCTTACTTTTGTGACACCCACTTTATTGGTAAGTGCTACTATTGTACAATTTGAGGCTGTTATTAGATAATTCTCAGAAATGTACTGAAATGGGAAGAACCTTGGAGTCTTTGTATCGTAGAAACAGATATTTTCACTTATTTACCTAATTTTTGTTAACATCTTTCATTATAGATTATTATAGCTATTCATTACTGTTTCATTTTTCAAAAGATTTTTTTTAAAAAACCCTCAATACTTGGGAGAGGAAATATTAAATTCAAAAGATTTTGGATCTTGCTGGAAGAATAAATTTGTAATAGTATTTTCTCCATTGTTTGGGTGTCCTCCGGACAGGGGAACCGCACCAATCATATGTGGCATGTAAGCAGCCCACAGTCATGCTAGTAGTGGTTCACACGCACGCAGAAGTAGAACCAGAATTAGGCCGCTTAACTGGCTTTGTGGAATATGTGCATCTGTTCATTTTCAATGCTGTCTGTTGGGGAGGAGGGAAAGAAGAGAGGGAAAATAACCAGTACAGGAAAAGACCTGAAAGAAGGGGCTTTATACCAGGGATTAGTGTTGGAGACTCTCCCCGTCACGAGGGAGACTGGGCCAGGAGCTCAGTGGTCTGCCTGTGTCCACGGCAGGTCTCCAGCCACAGAATTCCAAAGGCCCTTAATTCCACAGCATGACATACAAATGCAACTTATCTTTAGATCCCTTTGGGAGTTTCATTTCTGGCCTAAAGGTAACTTTCTCTTTTTGTGTTTCAGGCAGGTGACAAGTCACTCTCCAATGTAAGTCACAGTTTCTTTTACCTTGTTCTCGGTGTACACAGCTGTTCAGTAAGCCCAGTTTTGGGCTCCTTCATCGGGCTATTATGATAGAGATACAGTAAACAAAGATTGTTAATAGTATTTAGTTCAGACTACGATTGACTCTCTGCTTTAGGTTTTTTTTTCCCCTGTGATTTATGTAGTGGCATGTTTTGAATTTACTAGTCAGAAGTAGGAAGGGTCAGCATGTTACAGTGCAAAAAGCCCTGAATCAAGACAGGGCCCCCCACTCTGGGTCCCATTTCTACTGCTTGCCAACTCTGTGACTTTGGCGAGTCACTTGATCTGCCTGGCTGTGTGTTTCCTCTGGGATTGAACTAGGTGGTCTCCTACATCCTGTTCATCTCTAAAATCGTGTTTTCTTGTGATCAAAATAACAGGAAGAAAAAAATAGGAAAATTTCTTATGTTTGAATGAGGCTGGAGTCCTAACCCCAGGGCCATTACTGCTGGACAGCCTCAGAACAGATAGAGCAATACCTTAACATACTTGCAGGATCTTTTTTCCCCCTTGTATCTCTACTATAAGCAGATTTTTGACTAAGAGAGCATCGTTATAATTTTATAAAATTCCTTAATCTTCTGAATGTCTCTTATTGTTACATATGTATAACTATTCTGTTTTACTCACTGTTTGGCCAAATGATATTCTAGGGTGCTTTTTAAAAAATTAACTAATAGATTTAATAAAACTTTGAGTATATTAGTTAGAGGCTGGGTTCTAGAAAATTTGGATTACATGCAATTGGAGGAAGAAAAAGTAGGTTCCCTTGCAAGGCCTGATAGTTTCTCTCCCTTCCCTCAGGTGATTGCCCACGAGATCTCCCACAGCTGGACAGGAAACCTGGTGACGAACAAAACTTGGGATCACTTTTGGTAGGATTTCCTTACTGGTCTTTCTCATGCTTGACTTGTGCACACATTGCTGTGGACGTCTCATCTCCCCAGTCAGATCGTGAGCTCTTTTAGTCGGAGGTGGTGCTAGGCACAGAGCAGGTCTCGACCCATGATCACTTCCTTCCTGGTGTGACCTGACTTGAGCATACGCTGACGCGAGGTCCAGGTTGTAGCCTAGCCCCGACTGCGGTGAAATGCTCACCAGAGCTCTCAGATGCTGCTAGCTGGGAGCACTGTGCCAGCTGCTGGGGCCGGGCTGTGCAGCCTGGCCTGCTCTGGGAATCAGAGTTGTTTTTATTTATTGTCCCTCTCCCCATTCCAGTCCATCCTTCACTCTGCTGTCAGATCAGTCTTCCTGCTGTGCAGCTCAGACCATCTCCTCCTCTACTCATTAAACACCAGTGGCCCCGAGTTACCATCAGGATCAAGTGTAAAGCATTGTTTGGCTTTTAAACTCCTCCATAACCTGGCCCCTTCCTACCTGTCCAGTCTTCTTACACCTTAACCCCACCATGTATTCTAACTCCGTGACCTTGGCCTCCAGGATATCCTCACACAGGACGCCACATCTCCAGACTCCAAGCATTTGCACTGGCAGTCGCCATGCCTGGTGTGCCCTCCCTCTTCCTCTCTATCCCCTGGCTTCCCTGGGCTTCCTTCAAGTCCACCTAAACTAAAGCCCACCTTCTTCGAGAGACCTTTCCCAATCCTCTTTAAATCTTAATACCTTCTTTCTAAAACTAGTCCTGATCTGTCCTCTCTGTATCTTGTCTATAGGTGTGTGCATGTTGTCTTCCCTATGGGACTGTAAGCTCGTTGAGGGCAGAGACTGTCTTTTGCCTTTCTTTTCCTCAGTGCTTAGCAGCATGCCTGGCACACAGTAGGCACTTGATAAATGCTTATTGACAACGCCTTGGAAAATTTAAAGAAATTTGTTTGAGTGGAACATTTTCTTACCTCTGCTGTTGAAAACTGATCTTTTTCTTTTCTAGGCTAAATGAAGGCCATACTGTATACCTGGAGCGCCATATTTGTGGTCGGCTGTTTGGCGAAAAGTTCAGGCATTTCCATGCTTTGGGAGGATGGGGAGAATTACAGAACTCGGTGAGATGATCATCCTTCCGGGCTGTTCTCCAGAAACCTGACCAAATTTTGCTGAGCCTCAGTAGCTAATTCCTAAAGCTGCTTTTTTATGTGGGAACAGGAAAGTTGATGTCATAAAAGAGAGAAGTAAAGGACGTCCCGTTGGTTCTAGATCAGAGTCACTCAGTGTGCGAGACTGACGGTATTAGATCAGGAAGAGAAAACGTTCACAATATGGCCTCTCGTTGGTGTCTCACACCTGGCCCCAAAGCGCTGATGCCCTGGGCCTTCGGAGTCACGTGACCCTTCTCTGCTGCAGTTTCCTCCTCTGTAAAGTAGGGCTAGTCATAGCACCCACATCACAGAGCTGATGTGAGGATCATTTCAAATAAGGAATGTAGAGCACTTGGCAAACCCTTAAAGCTCCATCTGAATGTCGGCCATTATATTAATTTTCCTGCAGAATAAATAAAGTTGGTTGTCTTGGTACTCACTCACCTCCTCCCCTCCAAAAAGAAAAAAATGTCGTTTGTTGGCCAGATGCCATAAAAATGTGCCTAGTCTTCCTTGAGGAAGTGAGTTCGTTTGTTTACCCAACACCTCCTAGATAGTACCATGTGAACAATAGTGTGTGTAGTGCTTTTTCTTATTTATAATAATACATTACAATTCTACATTAATATGTAATACAATAATACAAGTAATAATAATAATAATTTATGTAGTGCTTTTAAGGTTTGCAAAGGTCTTTACAAATACTATCTCACAACATAACCCAGGGAGGCAGGCACTATTTTCATCTCGATTTACAGATAATAATAATATAATAGCTAACATGTATGTAGCACTTACTGCGTGCCAGGCACTGTGCTAAGCACTTTACAGTTATTATCTCATTTGATTCTCACAATGACCCTGGGAGGTGGGTGCTATTATTATCCCCATTTAATAGATGTGGAAACTGAGGCAGACAGAGGTAAAGTGACTTGCCCAGGTTCACATAACTAGTAAGTATCTGAGGCTGGATTTGAACTCAGGTCTTCCTGACTCCAGGCCTAACATTCTGTGCATTGTGGTGCCCTTCTTCCCCCCTCAGCTGTCTAGCTGGGTCCCTCTTCATGTGATTTTGTTTCTTGTAGATCAAGACTTTTGGAGACACTCATGCCTTCACCAAACTGGTAGTGAGCCTGAAGGATGTGGATCCTGACGAGGTGTATTCCTCCGTCCCCTATGAGAAGGGCTTTGCTCTGCTCTTTTATCTTGAACAGCTTCTGGGAGGACCAGGTAATGCTTGATGTCGTCTTCATTTTTCTCCTTGAGGGAAAAGCAGAAAGGGACTCACTTCCTTTGAAGCATCTCTGCTCCATCACTGTACTGTGGCTCAAAAACTTAACCTGTCATCATGTAACAGCATAGCCCTTGAACGTTTGCAGAGCACCCAGGCACCTTTTCTGTCACACAGCCATGGTCACCTGGGCCACTGGGAGGGTTAGTGACTTGCGGGGTCCCACAGCTACTCTGTCAGACAGGACTTGAACTCAGATCTTCCTGTCTCTACACTAGTCCTCTGTTCACTGTGCTCTGCTGCTTCCATTATTGCCACATTTTGCAGATGAGGAAATTGAGGTTCAGAAAGGTTAAGCGATTTGTTCCAAGGTCACACAGCTAGTAAGTGTCAGAGGTGAAATTTGAACACAGATGGCTCCTGACTTTGTGGCCAGTGTTTTCCCACTATCCCACAATGCTCTGAGAATTCACTGGGTCTCAGATCTCTTTGGGGCTGGATTCCGCCTCCCTGTTCAAATTCATCTCCCATTATTTCCAGCATGGACCCTTTACTCCAGGCAGGCCCCTTCTTTTCCACATGACCACGCCTTGCTCACTACCTTTGCCTTTGTCCGCGTCCCCCCCACTTGCAAGGTGCCGCCTCTCTCTTCCACGTAGCCACAATCTGCCCATCCTTCCAGGGCCAGTTTCACACGTGTTAGTCCAGTATTCACAAGTAGATGTGAGCCCCTTGAGGGCAGGGATCAGATCAGGTATTTCTTGTGAACTTGCCACAGTGCCTGGCCATTCACAAGAGCTTGTTTTCTCTTTTTCTCCTAGAGATTTTCCTGGCATTCTTAAAAGCCTATATTAAGGAATTTTCCTACAAGAGCATAACAACCGATGATTGGAAAGCCTTCCTGTATTCCCACTTCAAAGACAAGGTGAGTGCAGATGGCGTGTCCTCGTTCCTGTTACACATTCCGTGAAGGCTGTTTGGAGTTACTTTGCACCTGATGGTAGGAGGCTAGCATTGTTTTAAGAATATACTCGTTCAATGCCCTCATTTCATTTGGATTCTAAAACATGTGATCAAATCTTATAGAATTTTCCTGAGACTCAGTTTGGTGTTCCTTTTGAAGAAGGTCTCTCCACCCCAGACCTGATCATCTAACTAATCCTTCAGTGAGCGCTGTGCAAGCCATCGGCACACCTATAGTAGTGACGACTCCCTAGCCATGACCTTCCCACAAGGCACATTATTGTAGTTAATATATATATTACGTTCTGCACAGTGAAGGTAACACTGATGTCTACCTCCCAGGGTGGCTGTGAGAATCAAATGAGGTACTGTTTGTAAAACACTTGGCAGACAGAGTCCTTTATAAGTGCTGTTGTTATCACTGTTAAAATACACATAAATGACCTGGTCAGTGTGGGTAACTCTTTGTGTCAGAATTCCCTCCTCCAGTGCAAATAGCAACCCATGTATGTCTTAGCAAACAAGTACTAGGGAGTTGCCTGAGGCTCGTGGAGTTAAGTGACTTGTCCAGGGTCACCCAGTAGGTAAGTGTCAGGAGACAGGAGAGCTGTTGAACCCAGCTCTTTCTGACTCTACCTGCTATACTACATTGTCTCTTAATATTAATACACTTATGATGTATATTATAATCTCATACCTTGAAGACATAGCACTCATGTGGGGGCCTGTTTTGGGTAGAGAAAGGTTATCGTGTGGCAGACTTAATAATTTTCTCAATTGCTTGCAGACTGATATTCTTGACCAAGTTGACTGGAATGCCTGGTTCTTCTCTCCCGGCCTGCCGCCTGTAAAACCAAAGTAAGTGTTTCCTCCAGAAGCCAGTGCACCTCCTTCCCAGGTGTGTCCTCTTCCTGAAGTCACTGGTGGGTGCTGCGGGTAGAACGGATGCTCAGTGCACTAGACCTCTGTCCACTGGAAAGCACCACAGAGCGTGAGTCCTGCTGGTCACTCTCCCACGGAGCCCCGTGGGATTGGGCTCTAAGAGCCATGGTTCATGTCTCACCCCAGCCTGTGGATCTGGAGACCCTTGTACACCTTCGTGTGGTTTAATGAGTTTCTAGGCTCCCCTTCTCCGTGGCTAAAACAAAACAACTGAATGGTCGGTCTTCTGATGAGCCCCTGTAAGTAAGTTCAGTGACGCTGATCTTCGGCCTGTCCAGACTTTCCCACTTTGTCAGGATCTGTGAGCATTTACTGTCTCCCAGCAGAGCCAGGAACAGGCCAGCTCCGTGGCCCAGTGAGGCCCAAGAGGAGGTTGTTGAAGGCACAGTGAGAACATGCGTTGCCTGTGGCTGCTTCAAGGGACCGGTTCTTGACAAAGAAATGTCAGAGTCCTCGGTCTGGAAGGGACGGAGGAAGCTGTGCAGGCCTCACTTCCCTCTGCAGCGTGCCTCAGGAGTGGCCAGCCAGGCTCTGCTCACAGGCCGTTAGTGAGAGGGAACCCATCATGTCCAGAGCCCTCCCAGCCCACGCAAGGGCAGCCCTGATCTCGGGAAGCGTCTCCTGACATCCGTTGGCAGGCAGAACAGGCCTGATCCCTCTTCCACTTGAGAGCCCTTAGGTTCTTGAAGACAGCTCCCAGTGCTCCCAAGTTATCCTGGCCCATCCCTTCAGCCCATCCTTCCAAGGCCCAGTTCCCAGACCCTTCCCCATGGTGGTTGCCCTCCTTGGAATGTCTTCCACTTTGTCCCTGCCATTAAGATGTGGTACCAGAACTTTAGAGAGGATTCCAGATGTGGCCTGAGCAGGGCAGGGTGCAGCTCCTCCTTTAGCTGGCTGCAGGAGCTTCTTTGGCTACCGTGATCCACCATTGCCTCATGGGGAGCTTGTGGTCCACTGGAATCCCCAGCTGTCTTTCTTTCAAACTGTTCCTCTTATACTTATGAAGTCGATCTTGTGGATCTAAGAGGATTTATCCCTAGTAAATTGGATTGTCTAGCCTGCCAGAATATTTTTGGATCACTTATAATTAGAGGGTCTCAGAGTTGAAAGGGTCCTCAGAGGCCACCTACTCCACTATGCCTCTGAAAATAAATCCTCTCTGAACTGGCCCACCAGGTTGGTCACCCTGCCTTGGCTTGAAGGCCTACAGTGAAGGGGAATCCACCACCTCCCTAGCACTTATCAGTTTGCTATCCCTCCTAGCTTTGTGGTATCTGGGGCATGAGTTTCTACCTCAGGAGAGCCTTTTTTTTGGAATAGCTTAGTCCCCCAAGGAGATCAGAGGAATCTGGGGCTCCCTGGGATTTTTGAGCCATTCTGGACTCCTCCTACTCCCCCTACTCTGCACCTAGAGACATCTCCTAGGAAGTCTCTGGACCAAATGAGGTCCCCAGAGCACATTGTGATGTAAACCCGAAGCCCGGTGACTCCAGACCTGCTCTAGGATTCGAGGGTAGCCTCCTATTCATGTTTTGACAACCGGGTCTCAGCCTCCTGCTATTTTTGCCTTTGACCGCCATTCGCTGAGAGTTTCTGGCCTCCTTTAGCAGCACAGTAATGCCAGGCGTGTTCAATTTGACACTTCACTCAACGTGATTTCTCAGTTCTTGGACTGTGTCAATCAGATTTTCTTTGTGATACTTCAGGCAGGAGAGTCCATGTTTCCCATGCTTCCTAGCTCTTCACCTGGGTTTGAACTCAGGGCTGTTTTGGTCAGGAAAAAAGAGATGGATATTTATGTCTTCATGAACTCTCGTTTTTCCATCTTTCCAGGTATGATATGACTCTAACGGAGGCTTGTATTGACTTGAGTCAGCGGTGGATCAAAGTGAGTAGGGGCTCTTCTTCTAATTGAGACATTTAAGATACAGGTATACTTAAGTGTTCTTGCAGAAGGGCAAGGCTTTATGGGTAAATCCCTATTTTCTTCGATTAAAAGAAGTATTCATTAAGCACCTACTATGTGGAAGGTACTGTTGTTTGGAACATTGTAGAACAAAATTAATTTAATACCCATACTAGCTAGTGAGGGGCATCATAGTGGAGTGGGGTCAAGACCTGACCTTGGCTCCAGGAACACCTGGGTTCAAGGACAACCTCAGACACGTGTTTGTTGTGTGACCCTGGACAGGTGTCTGAGACTGAAAGTGGTAGAGAAGCTGTTAGCCTGCATTGGCAGAGGGGGTTTCCTTTCCTGGAAGTTCCTTGTGCCGATGAAATCATAGTGTGTCCTCTGTCCCTGATAATTCATGTAACAATCACAGGTATTTACATGGAAAATATAATAGTGCTTATAATAAAAGGCTCACATTTTGGCATCGTTTTAAGGCTTACAAGGGGATTATTACTGCACAGTAGCCTTGGGAGGAAAGGACAGGCTGTAAGTATCATCCCATTTCACACATGCTGTTTAGCCCATTTAAGTGACTTGGCTTTGTAGTGTGTAATATGATATGTAATGCAAACGTAGTTTTGAAGTCTAAGCAAAGTTTTCTTTGTTTTGGTCTGTGTACAAAACTTTAACTAGCTAAAGTACTACATTACATTGTTTAGATTGTAATAAAAGGTAATTAAAGATCTTGCCTATTGTTTCTGCCCTAAAGCCAGTAGCATAAGTTTATCTGACCCTTTAGGATGATCATAGTAAATTCATGCTGGTAACTACTTGAATTCAGTTACTGCTGCTGCTTCTACCACCACCACCACTACTATTGCTACTACTCAGTGATATTCACTTGGTGCTCAGGCACATTTCAGGAGCATTGTACACATATGAGATCATTTGCATTTCCCAATAACCCTGGAAGATAGATAGGCGCCATTGTATTACACATTTTACAGTTAAGGGAACTGAGGCCAACAGCAGATAAGTGACTTATCCAGGATGCTTTCCTTGATGTCAGCTAGCTGCCTTCTCTGGGAAGGTTGCTGCCACAGTCTTGACTCTCCCAAGTTGCTGCCTCATAGGCAGGCAGATCTGTCGGGTGGACGTGAGTCTCTATCACTGCCATGCTACCCAAAGTACAAGCCTTGGAACTTCTAGGCACGTTTTCAGGGTGGCACGTTGGCCACAGTTGTGACTTCAGTTACCAGAGGTTTGGTCCCTAGTTTGACTAAAAAAATCAGCTGTGCGCTCTGATGCATTTAATGCGAAAGTGTCAGTCAACAGAGAATCAGCAGTGTGTAGTGGAGAGAGGGCAGGCCTTGGAAACAGGAAGACTGAGGTCAAATCCTGCCACAGATACTTCCTAGCTAAGTCACTGAACCTCTCTCAACCTGTTTCCTCATCTGAAAAATGGGTGTATTAATAGTCCCTTCCTCCCAGGTTTGTTGTGAGAATCAAATGAGATAACGTGTAAAGTGTTTTCCAGACCTTAAATTGCTGTGAGTTGTTTGTACAGACATAAAGTTCAGTTTTATAAAGTGGGCTTCTCTAGACACCTTTCTTGCTGAGGCTTTAGAAACCTTGTCTGCTCCAAACTTCTGCTCCTCACATGCCACCTTGGTTGTCCTCAGTGACAGGAGGAGGTACAAATTATGTTTGTTTGTTTTTCCTCTCCCAGCAGCAAAGAAAACCAGCTGTCAAGTTAACAAATCACCAAGCATTTATTAAGCACTTACTCTGTGGCTGGCACTGGACTAAGCCTCAGAAGAAAACTAGTGTAGCCAACCAGCTCTCTCTTGCTTTTCTTGTGTGAAATAACTAAGGAGGAGAAAACAGGACTTGGGGGCAGATGGAGGTGATCACTACAGTTGGCAGTCCCCCATCCAGCCCTCCTGAATTCCTCTGCCTTAAAATCCTCTTTTTGGTAAATTGTGTTTAATAGCTATTAATCTTGAAGTTTTCTTGGAAAGAATTTTCTTAAGAAACCCAAATGTGAAAAATAATTTCATGATAAATATAATAAAATAGACTCTTCTGGAATAGAGGAAAACACCAGATTGTGACCTTTAACCAGTAGGGTATTCAGAAAAATATACAGTTTGGTCCTTGGCCCAAGTCTTTTTTTTTTCCCACAATAGTAATAAAATTTATTTCTGCATTTGGCAAAGTCATTTTTTTCCAGCCTATATTCTTTAGGTGCCTTTTTTTATGGTTTTTTTCCATATGCTTTTGAGTTGAAAATTTTTCTCCCTTTTCCTCCCCCCCACCCTCCCCAAGACGGCGCACAATCTGACATAGGCTTTACATTTACATACCCATTAAACATATTTTCACATTAGTGAAGTTGTAAGTAAAAATGAAAACCAATAGGAGGAACCATCAGAAAAATGAAACAGAACTCAACAGAAGGTAAAAATAAGTGATAGCGATTTGACTTCCATAGTTCTTTCTTTGGATGTGGACAGCATTTTCCATCCTGAGTCCTCTGGAGATGTCTTAGATCCTCGTAATGCTGAGAAGGGTTCAGTTTAACATTCTTAGTCATTGCATAACATGGCTGTTATTATGTACAAAGTCCTCTTGGTTCTGCTCACTTCACTCAGCATCAGACCATACAAGTCTTTCCAGGTTTTTCTGAAGTCAGCCTGTTCATCATTTCTTATAGCACAATAGTATTCCATTACATTCATATACCACAACTTGCTCAGCCATTCCCCAATTGATGGGCATCCTCTCAATTTCCAATTCTTTGCCACCACAAAAAGAGCTGCTATGAATATTTTGTACATGTGAGTCCTTTTCCCATTTGTTTCATCTCTTTGGGATATAGCCCTAGAAGTGCTATTGCTGGATCAAAGGGTATGCACATTTTTGTAGCCCTTTGGGCATAGCTCCAAATTGTTCTCCAAAATGGTTGGATCATTTCGCAACTCTGCCAACAATGTATTAGCGTTCCAATTTTCCCACATCCTCTCCAACATTTATCATTTTCCTGTTTTGTCATGTTGGCCAATCTGATAGGTGTGATGTGGTACCTCAGAGTTGTTTTGATTTGCATTTCTCTAATCAGTAACGATTTAGAGCATTTTTTCATATGACTATAGATGACTTTAATTTCTTTATCTGAGAACTGTCTGTTCATATCCTTTGAGCATTTATCAATTGGGGAATGGCTTGTAGTCTTATAAATTTGTCTTAATTCTCTATATATTTTAGAAATGAGGCTTGGCCCAAGTCTTTTTAGTGGAATAACTTGTAAATTATCTTGAATGCTTTTAATATACCTTAAAAAAAAAGGGGGGGGGGATATATTTTACTCCTTCTTGGGTATTAGAATTTCTCATGAATATTGTGGATTCTAGGAGCCAAACAAATATTTTACCCCAGTTCTTTAGTTTTCTATTTGTTTATGTAGCCTTAGTTTTCATAACTTCTCCCCAAGAGGCTGTGGATGCTGCTGTTGTATCTTTATGAGGCATTGGAGGAAATAGTCCACTCAAAATTATATTCCTTCTTAATGATACAGTAATGGCATCCCTAGTGTTTTGAGGAGAAGTTCTGAAAACTAGAGTTAGAGTTATATTGGATTATTATATTATATTGGTTGTATTGGAAATTGGATTCAGTTCAGGTTCTTAATCCATATGCCTGCGTATTACTTACAAACTTGGATAATAAATGAGCCTTCTGGGGGTTTTTTTTAGGCCAAAGAAGATGATTTGGGCACATTCTGTTCAGCAGACTTAAAGGATATGTCATCTCATCAGTTGATTGAGTTTCTAGCATTGATGCTAGTGGCGGTAAGTGCTCTGTGTCAAAAGTATTGGAAATAAAAATGGGAGGAAGAGCCGAGAGCAACATTAGAGCTCATCACGGGGAAAAGAGCAAAGAAATGGGGAAGAAATTATCTGTGAAAGTTATTTATTCAAAAAGGATTTGCATATGTGATACAGAAGTCCTGCTGACCTCTCTTCTTGAAGGGTAAGCTCTCCAGGTGGAGGCCATATGACCATTTGCCAGAGATGCTACAGAACTGGACCCCTCTGGCACCAGTGTCTGGTGAAGCCTAAGAATCTAGGCCCTGAATGATGTTTTTAAATGCATAAAATAAAATGCAAAGGGTTACAGAGAAGACTAATTATATTGAAGTGGTGTGATCAGTAAGGGCTCAAGCCTTTTTTTGGGTTTTAGTCCTTGTATCAGTGACTGGCCCCTGACTTTGGGAAGATGTCTATCCCAACCTGCCCTAATACTGGAAGCCACATAGTCTCCTAGGGTGGTCACAGGCTGAGTCCTGACTTATTCCATTCCTAAAGTATTCCCGCAATGGAAGTAATACAGATTCCCTGCCCAAGAACAGGGATGGGAGGCAGAAAGAGGCTCAGGAGAATTGGCCAACAAGATGTCATAGCTTGTGGATCAGATTGAGTCAGAGGAGGACACAGCAAGGTCATGAAGGAGAGAGGTAAGGGGGATGTAGACAGGAACCACAGCCTCAAGCCAGATGACAGCATGGGCTGCGAGGTAACTGTGTGATAGTCGGAGCTGTCCCAAAGTGGAAAGGCCTGGAGGTCTTCAAGGGAAGTCAAATGTATTGAGTTGTTGGGAGAGGGAATTCTCGTTCAGATACACATTGGGCTTTGCTGGCGTCTGAAGCCAAGCTAGTGATGTGGCCGACAAGCACCACGTGGACCCTGGCAAGGGGGACTGACTTCCTGTATGTAGCTGTAGGAAAGGCATTTGCTGCTCTGTAGAATAGAGGTAGGCCTCAGTCTTAACCGCGTGGTTGGTAGATCAAGAAGCAGCAATAGTGATCCTATGAGAAATAGTAATTTGGAATATAATTTGTAATTATATTCCTATTATACTCATTGCACATAGGACAGTTAACTCATTTTTGGGTTCAGTTCTGCACTCTGCTTCCTAAAAGAAATAGGGAAGACTTTAGTCATTTCCCAACCAAAAGAAAAAAAAACTACATAGATGGTTTGTTTCAAATTGAATAATAAAGTATTTATTCAGTGCTTAAGCAGACAAGATAATCCCTGCCCTCAAGGAGTTTACATTCCAACAGGAATGGACAGACTTGCCAAGGGACATGATTTAGAGATAGCCGGGAAGTGCCTGCTGGCCTGGCACTAGACAAGAGAAGAAAGCTTACCTGCTTGAGCCAGGGTCCCAGTGGTGAGAGAGAAGGCACATGAGGAAAGGTTTAAGTGATCCTAATTACTTACAGAAGAAAAATGAGTTTAAGCTGTATGGGCTATATGTTAGCTGTAATCTGTGAAGCTCTACAATGCATACCAGCTGTGTCCTTCTGGAGCTCTTCAGAACCAGGTGGCATCTTCACTCTCTGGGATGTATCAGGCACACACCGAGGTGCTCCTTTGAAGACCTACACTGTGTACCTTCTCTTAAGGTCCATTTGGATTCTCTGATTTTGTCATCCATTTTTTTGGCCTTGGTTATACAGAACTGCAAGAAGATAATGTTAAAACTGCTCTCCCCAAAATTATTTTGTGCCCTAAAATCTTTGAGAGAAGTAATAGACCCTTTTTCTCTCCCTAATTTACTTGTCCCTAGACAAGTACTGAATTTTGTTAATTGAAATTGGAGAATTTCCGCTGTTTGGACTGGACCTGTGATTTAATCTGTATAGGGAATTCCCAGTGAGGAAAGCCCCTCTACCAAGTCAGATGTTGAGAGATGCCTGGGGCACTGAGAAGTGGCCCACATATCTAGGCTGTGTCAGAGGCAGGACCTGAACCCACATCTCACGGCCTCATAGCCAGCTCCTTACTGTATACCATAACCTTCTTCATGACAATAAACTCACACAGAGCTTACTTGAACCTGAATAAATTGTCTCATTTGGTCATATCCCGTATAATTCTTTCAGTTTGCAGAATGATATTTCAACTAAGATCATTCCTCTCTCTCCAGCTTCTTTCTTCCAAAAAAAACAGTTGCAGTGGCCCACACGCTTTGTCTTTTCTTTTAGGCACCGATTCCAGTGTCACACATACAGCGAATGCAGGAGGTGTACAACTTCAATGCTGTGAAAAACTCTGAGATACGCTTCAGGTATATTAATCTATATATCCTCTGCAGCCAGCTGCTAGAAGGAAGGAATATTCCACAGTGAAATCACATAGTACCGGGGGAAGGAGGAGGCAGAAAAAGAAACAGTCAGAATCCTGAGACACTGTGCTCCCAAGCTCATACCACCTATCCCGGGAACTCCCTTGGGAGGGTCATGCTCCTCCTGTTTGTGATGAGTGTGCCTTCTTCCCTTGCTTTAATGTTAGGAGAAAAGAGCCCCCATGGCAAACAGGCTTTCTTCCAAAACTAATGGGATCTGTCTCCTCTGTCATCCTATGAGTCAAAGAGCACCTCATCTCTTCCTAGTTAAAATTCACAGTGGTGCTGTGGTTTCAGTGTCAGACCACAGTGGATTCACAAATTAGAATTATGTATTTCATTAGCACCTACACCATGCACTTTCTTGGAATCCTGAGGAACCTTCAGGGGGAGAAAGTGTCCCAGATGGAATTTAGTTGTGGTATTAGGTGGAACGCTGAGGTTTTACACAGATTTAGAAATTGTTTTCTGTTTGAGATATTGCTATAAATGAATCCATTCTGAGAATGAACTGTTAGTACTCGATGATGACTTCGCATAAGAGAACTAGGGGAGATTAAAGTTAGGTACGCCAGAGTTTGAGCCTTATTTTTAACTCTAAGGTCCATCAGAGTCTTCCAACATGACCTTGTTCACTTGGTACTTTGGTTTCCCTAATAGTAAAGCTGAGAAAGTCATTATGTCAGGCCCTTTGAAAACATCAGTGATTCTGATGGCCCTAGTTTCAGATCCTGACTTTGTCAGTGAAGGTCACCTTGTGACCTTGGACAAGTTACTTTACTTCCTAGGCCTCAGATTCCTCCTCTATAAAAAAAAGATTGGCTTCAGTGACTGGCTAAAGTCCCTTCCAGTTCTTAGCCCGTGACCCTTTGTCCACCCCCCTCCCCTGACCTCCCTTCTCTCATCAGATGGCTACGCCTTTGCATCCAGTCCAAGTGGGAAGACGCCATACCCTTGGCTCTAGAAATGGCCACAGGACAAGGAAGACTGAAGTTTACCCGCCCCCTGTTCAAGTAAGACCCCTTGGCATCTGGAATCTTTTCTGAGCACTAACGTAGCACATGACGGGATGGGTCGATTGATTCGACTCAGTCTCACCATTTATTAAGCACTTACTTGGTGTAGCCTAGCATTTATTAGCCACTTCTTTGGTGCACTCGATGCTAAGTGCTGAGGATCTAAAGACAGGTCAACGAGTTCACCTTCTGCAGGGGCTCACAAGCTGAGGGGAAGATTGTGGCTGGAAGAGGAGGAGGAGGAGACCGCGAAGGGGGGGTGGGGGGGGCTGATGAGGCAAAGCAGCCACATGATGATGAGGATGGTGATGGTGGTGATGAGGGTGGTAATGATGGTGGTGATGAGGATGGTGGTAGTGGTGAATGGTTGATGGTGATGCAGATGCAAAGATATTGCTGCATGGGGTTTATGGCTTCTAGTTGAATTTTAAGGGCAGTCTATTCATAAGGCTTTTTACATCAGTTTTCCCAGTGCTGTTATTAAGAGGATTTCCTGGCAATCCCCAGAAGGTTAAAGAAAATCCAGTTTGCTCTGTGGGTTCAATGCTTGCTCTCAAACATCACCAGACATTGGTGAGAACAAAGAATAGAACTGGGTGCTGGACCCCTGGTTTCACTGATCTGAGCCACTCTCAGCCACCTGCAGGCTAGAGCCTCGACTAGATCCTTCCCTATGGAGTGATGTGACTCTCTGAGGATTCCACAGTTTGTACGTGTCAGGGGTGGAACTTGAACTCAGAGCTTCCTGATTCTAAGGCCAACTCTATATCTGCCAAACTAACTTCACTTTACCAAGAAGACCAGCTTTGTATTTGGAGATTCAAGATAACAGATCTGTTCAACCATATTGTTCCCTTCGAAGTCTATATAGATGCCAGAACATTTCAAAAAGGTAAATGAAGAGAATTAGCCAGGTTGCCCAGTAGATTGGGAGGAAGTGAGAAGAGAAGTCTGGAATTATGTGCCAGAGGGAGGGGTGGTGGTTGTTTGACCTTGTTCTCCAAGAGGACCATGACATCAGGGAGGTGATGCCATGACATGCAAGTGAATTAGAATTAAGTGAGGGAAGGCTGTGCAAAGTCACCAGCCTCACTCTTTCTATAGATTGGGGGGGGGGGGGGCGCGCCAAGATGGCGGAGTAAAAGCAGTGACTTACTTGAGCTCTCCCTCAGACCCCTTCAAATATCTGTAAAAAATGGCTGTAAACAAAATCTAGAGCAGCAGAACCCACAAAAAGACAGAGTGAAGCAAATTTCCAGCCTAAGACAACCTGGATGATTGATTGGAAAAGTTTAGTGCACTGGGCTGGGAGAGGAACACAGTTCAGCATGAATAAGCAGGCAAAGACCAGGCCTCACAAACCTGGAGCTGGCCTCACAAGACTGAGTCATGGACAGATGAGGCGGTTTCCAGACTTCTCAACCCACAAATGCCAAGAAAACTTTGAAGGTCAGTAGGAAAGGTCTGTTGGACCACGGTGAGAGAGGAGCTCGGGTCCAGCACCAGTCCTGGTGCAACCCAGGGGTGGCAGCTGCTTCCAGAGCTCTTGGCCCACAGAGCGGGGATCCAGTGACTGATCAGAGAGGGACTGCAGGGATCTCTTTGCTGGTGCTGAGGCAGGATTCTCTTGCTTTGTCCTTGCTTGGACCTGGGTCACAGTTCTGGGTGGCAGTCCTGGGGCGGGGAGGACCGCTGGTGTGGTGGCGCGTGTAGTGGTGGTGGAGAGGAAGGAAATCCTCCTCACAGTTCCAAGGCAGAAAAGAGTGCTAGACCAGAGCACAGGCCAGAAAAAGGAGTAAACACCTCACCCTTGATCTTAGACCTTGGAAGAACTGAAAATTTACAGGTCTCTGGAAGTGTCTCTGAAAACAGCTGCACAAAACCCCCGAAGCTTGAGACAGTACATTCTCCACACCAGAAATAGACTGCTACCTTAACAAAGAGTTTATAACTCAAGTAACTGGAATCATGAGCAAACTGTGCAAAAAAAAGTCAGACCATAGAATCTTTCTTTGGTGACAAGATCGAAACATACAATCAGAAGAAGACAACAAAGCCAAAGCTCCTACATCCAAAGCCTCCAAGAAACATATGAATCAGTCCCAGGCCATGGAAGAGCTCAAAAAGGATTTTGAGAAGCAAGTTAGAGAAGTAGAGGAAAAACTGGAAAGAGAAATGAGAGTGATGCAAGAAAATCATGAAAAACAAGTCAACAGCTTGCTAAAGGAGACCCAAAAAATGCTGAAGAAAATAATACCTTCAAAAATAGACTAGACCAAGTGGCAAAAGAGGTCCAAAAAGCCAATGAGGAGAAGAATGACTTCAAACCCAGAATTGGGCAAATGGAAAAGGAAGTCCAAAAGCTCACTGAAGAAAATACTTCCTTAAAAATTAGAATAGAGCAAATGGAAGCTAGTGACTTTATGAGAAATCAAGACACTGTAAAATAAAACCAAAAGAATGAAAAAATGGAAAACAATGTGAAATAGCTCATTGGAAAAATAACTGAGGGGCAGCTAGGTGGTGCAGTGGATAGAGCACGGCCCTTAAATCAAGAGAACCTGAGTTCAAATCTGGCCTCAGACCAAACACTTGACACTTACTAGCTGTGTGACCCTGGGCAAGTCACTTAACCCCAGTTGGTGGGGGGGGGATGAAAAACAGCTGATCTGGAAAATAGATCCAGGAGAGATAATTTAAAAATTATTGGACTGCCTGAAAACCATGATCAAAAAAAGAGCCTAGACATCATCTTTCAAGAAATTATCAAGGAAAATGGTTCTGATATTCTAGAACCAGAAGGTAGAATAAGAATTAAAAGACTCTACCAATCAACTCCTGAAAGAGATTCCCAAAGGAAAACTCCTAGGAATATTGTAGCCAAATTCCAGAGTTCTCAAGTCAAGGAGAAAATATTGCAAGCATCCAGAAAGAAACAATTCAAGTATTGTGGAAACACAATCAGGATAACACAAGATTTAGCAGCTTCTACATTAAGGGACCAGAGGGCTTGGAATATGATACTCCAGAGGTCAAAGGAGCTAAGATTACAGCCAAGAATCACCTACCTAGCAAAACTGAGTATAATCCTTCAGGGGGAAAAACAGAAATTCAGTGAAATAGAGGACTTTCAAGCATTCTTGATGAAAAGACCAGAGCTGAATAGAAAATTTGACTTTCAAATACAAGACTCAAGAAAAGCAAGCATGAAGAGGTAAACAGGAAAGAGAAATCATAAGGTACTTATTAAGGTTGAACTGTTTAAATTCCTGCATGAAAAGATGATATTTGTAACTCATGAGACCTTTGTCAGTATTAGGGTAGTTGGAGGGGAAAAAATTATATGTATGTGTATAGATAGGTAGATAGAGGGCACAGGGTAAGTTGAAGATGAAGAGGTGGTATCTGGAGAATAAAATTAAGGAGTGAGAAAGGACTATGCCGGGAGAAGGGGAAAAGGAAAGGTAGAATGGGGTAAATTATCTCATAAAATAGACAAGAAAAGGCTTTTACAGTGGAGGGGAAGTGGGGGAAGGTGAGAGGGAATGAGTGAATCTTATTCTCATCAGATTCGGCTTAAGGAGGGAATAACATACACACCCAGTTGAGTATGGAAATCTATCTTACCCTTTAGGAAAATAGGAGGGAAGGGGATAAGAGAACAGGGGGATGATAGAAGGGCGGGAAGATTGGGGGAGGGAGTAATCAGAAGCAAACATTTCTAAGGAGGGACAGCATGGAAAGAAAGAATAGAGTAGATGGGGGGGTGGGATAGGATGAAAGGAAATATAGTTAGTTTTTCACAAAATGACTGCTATGGAAGTATTTTGCGTGATCTTGCATGACTACACATGCATAACCTGTATCAAGTTGCTTGCCTTCTCAATGAGGGTGGGTGGGGAGGGAGGAAGAATGAAAATTTGGAACGCGAAGTTTTAAAACCAAATGTTAAAAATTGTTTTCACATGCAACTGGGAAATAAGATATATAGGCAATGGGATATAGAAATCTATTCTGCCCTACAGGAAAATGGAAGGGGAAGGGGATAAGAGAAGGGAGGGGAGATAGAAGGGAGGGCAGATTAGGAGAAGGGGTATTCAGAATGCATGCAGTCTTGGAGTGGGGGGGAGGGACAAGATGGGGAGAAAATTTGGAACTCAAAATCTTGTGGAAGTGAATGTTGAAAACTAAAAATAAATTAATAAGGGGGGAAAAATTTAGATCAGGACGACTGGAGATGCAGTGGGAGACCTTGGGCTTTTTAAGCCAAGGTCTTTAACAGGTCTCAGTTTGACTGGAGCAACACCCAATCAGTGATTGAGGCTAGGTAAGAAATGAGGCCTCTTTCACCAGAGGGAGGGGAAAGAAAAGCCAATCACGTTTTTAAAAATCTGAATATACACAAAGGTTTGAGGAGGACAGTTCTGAGCACTGCCTCTGCTGCTCATGGGTAGGGAGCTAGACCCCAGTGCTCCAAGTAAGGACTTAATGGATTGATTAGTGAGCTTTACAAGGGAAAACCAGTCGTTAGCAGTAAGCCAGAAAAGAAACTGTTGGGTAGGATTTCTGTGACGCCCTTTGCTCCAGACATTGTCTTTTTCACAAGACAGGACAGCCAAAGTCTGCACATATCCACGGCTGACTTGTTGGGTGGCTCAACTCTTTAGGTTTAATAAATTTAGTAAATGAAAACAAATTATTCAATTTCTGGTTTGGTAAATTAAGCCAAATTTGATTTATGAAGTCAGTTTTTCTAGAACACGGAGAAATTAATAACAGCATCAAGTCTTGCTTTTAAGTTTGGCCCTGATGCCTCTTCATGCCACGGCACATGACTGTGAGGAGTTTTGCCCAATCGTACGCTGAGCTGAGGAGGCTTTAGGGAGCCAACCACGTCCATATAGATTCCTTGCCAGCTTGGCAGGCAGCTGGGCGATGGCTTTTTCTGTTCCAGTAGCACCCTGAGCTCTGCTGAAAACTTGTGGGAGGAGTGCATATCTCTGTTGGGATTGAGAGGACCCACCCAGCTCTGTCACAAGTGCTCTGAAGTACTGGTATTACAGATAAGACATTCTTTGGAAATGGAAACCCTCTGTAGCCCAGATCCACCTCTCCTCCTGGAGGGGTAAGGAGTGTATAGAAGGTTACAGAAAACCACAGGAATGTAGTTTTGGTAGGGAGAAAATGAAGATCCCTGACTTTCCTATCTTGTGATTTAGATTTGACACAGGATATTGAAGACTGCATTTTAATATTCACTTTAGGAATTATGCAAGCTTAGAGATAAGCAGTAGTGAGGGGTTCCCATTTGTCTTTATCAGTTAGCTGTTGTGATTTCTCCTTTTGTACTTTAATGACCTTACTTTTTTTTATAGAATTATTTTTCAAATTGATTTGAAGTATTTATTAAACACCAGCTGTGTGCTGGGCACTGTTCTAGTCACTGGAGATGCAAAGAAGAAAAGCAAATCCTGCCTTCATGGAGTTTACAGTCTATTTTCATACTTGAAAAGCGGTTGAGACTTGCACGTAGAAGGCTATTTTTTTTAAGTTGACACAAGCAGGTACAGACTACCCCTTAGCCTGTCCGGAAGCATTTAGCCTCGTGTTAAATTCTGCAGAATGGTGTGTTGTTTAAAATGATGTAAAAATCTTTTCCAGGGACCTTGCTGCCTTTGATACGTCCCGGGGTCTGGCTCTCAGTGCCTACCAGCAACACAAGGCTAGTATGCATCCCGTGACTGCCATGCTGGTGGGCAAAGATCTACAAGTGGACTGAGGACGCCGCGCACCTGCCCGCCGTTCGGCTTCGTAGTGAATGACTGAAACGTATTCTGTGAAATTGCTTTGTAATCACACATTCCTGTTTACTCTCTGATTTGTATCCTATTGTATCAGTGATTTTTGCCAAAATAAAACTGAGCTGAGATTTTTCAAGCTAGCTCTCATTTGTCAAAAAGAATTTCTGCAGCACTGGAAAACTTGCCACATTTGGTGGTTCTTAAGATGTCAGACCCTGAAAGGAAGAAGGCCACCCGGCCCTGATCCAGTGTCTGCTATCATGCCTAATGCATGGCTTTGGCTGGTTACCTGGAAGCTGCTACCGTCCAAAAGTTCAGCACAATTTAATGTCTAGTTTTTAAATAAACGTGAAGCGTGGGCACTTTTTATTCTTAATCCGTTATCACCTTACTAATGCTATAATGACATTAATTAACAACTCACTGTGACAAAAACAGGACAGATTGCCTTCAGGGTGGGGGTCTCCAGGACAGAGCCCCTCATTTTGCCTAGAGCTGTGGGTATCTGTAACTAGTGATCAGCCTTTCATATGTTCCTCCTCCTGTGTCATAGGCCCTTGGTTGGTTTCCCATACTTGCTTCTTCAGCTGCCAAGGTCCTGACCACCTTCAGTTCCTTTAGTAATTTTTGTGGTTGTTTCCAAAGCCAATAGATTTTGGAGGGGGCACATGTTTTGTTTTGTTTTGTTTTGTTTTGTTTTTCTAGGAGGCAGCCAGATGATGTACTGGTAAATCCTACCTCAGACACTTTGGGGATTGCAAGCAAATCACTAAACCTCTTCCTTACCTTATTCCTCATCTGTAAAATGGGGGTAATAATAGCACCTACCTCCCAGGGTGGTTGTGAGGATCAAAAGAGCTAATATTCATAAAGTCTGCATGGTGCAAATATTGCAAACCTTAAAGGAAGGTACAAACATTAGCTGGTTTGGGGGGGGTTTTGGTTTGTTTTTGTGGGTCTGTCTTTTGCAGTGGTCAAAACCATTGGACAGTGACTGATCACCAAAGTGATGACTGGTTAAAAATGGTCAGTCATCACAAAAATTAAGAGAACTACATTCTGAGGTGTAGATCATTCTTTCTGCTGCTATCAATGAGGCTGGTGCTGAGAACAAGTGGCCTTTTCCTTCTCCTTGAGGTTAGAAAACGTTACAGACAGTTGGCTCGGTTAACCATACAGGAGCACCCTGCAGTGCTAATTAATGTTAGTGGCATAGACAACTCTAGGGGAATACACCTATTTATTACTGTTCTGTCCTGGTCACATATTACTGTTCTGTCCACAGAAACTCAGTAAACCAGGGAGTGGGTGGGGATAGGCCATCAATTATTCTGATTTTTTTTTTTAGGCAATTGGGGTTAAGTGACTTGCCCAGGGTCACACAGCTGATAAGTGTCAAGTGTTTGGTCTGAGGCCAGATCTGAACACAGGTCCTCCTGATTTCAGGGCCAGTGCTCTATCCACTGCACTGCCTAGCTGCCCCCCACCAATCATTTTGAAAAGACTATACTGGTTGTGTCGGAAAATACTTCAATCAATAAACATTTTTAAAGCACCTACTGTGTGCCAAACATTGTGCTAAACTCTGGGGATTAAAAAAAGGCAAAGCTGGGGCAGCTAGGTGGCGCAGGGGATAGAGCTCTGGCCTTGGAGTCAGGAGGACCTGAGTTCAAATTTGGTCTCAGATACTTGACACTACCTGTGTGACCCTGGGCAAGTCACTTAACCCCGATTGCCTCACCAAAAAGCCAAAAAATAAAAAAGCACAGAACAGTTCCTCCCCTCAAGGAGCTTACAATCTGATGGGGAAGACAACATGCCAAACACATTGATAAAAAGCAAGCTGTACATAGGATAAAGAGGAAGTAATTAACACAGGGAAAGCGCTGCAATTCAATGTTAGTGTCCCTGACAGTTTTAAAATAAAGTTACGGTTGGATAGGCAAATCTGCATTGGTGAAGAGAGGTTCCATCCTGGGACCAAAGAAATTTTAGAGGTCTAGACCCTGCCCCCAAATTACAGTTTAAACTTCATTCTCAGCAACCTCTTGAACTCCATCCATTCCTTTTTATCAAACTCAATCATCATTCTTTCACCTTAGCCCCCACAGCTTCCATTAAGTCAGTTTTGGAGCTTTTAAAATGACATTGAACTATGATTAACATTTTTGAAAAATAATTTTGTAAGGAAAATGTTAAAATATCTAAGTTATAGGATCATCTGTTTAGGGCTACAAGGTACCTTAGAGGTCACTGAATCCAACCTGTTCATTTTGTAAACTGAGGCCCAGAAAGGTTGACTCTTCCAGGGTCACCCCACTAGGAATGGACCAGAGACCTAAGCCCTTTTTTCCCCCCTCCATTATGTGCAAATAAGTTTTTAAACCTTTTTTTTTAAATTTTGAGTTCCAGATGATCTCCCTCCTTCCTACTCTTCCCCCTCCTTGAGAAGACAAGCATATTGATATAGATTATACATGGCTAATATTTCCATATTAGCCATGTTGCAAAGGAAAACATACCCCCCAACCCCCAAACCCCCCCGAGAAAAATAAAGTAATAAAAAGAATGTTTCAATCTGCATTCAGGTTCTATCACTTCTTTCTCTAGAGATGGATAGCATTTTTCATCATAAGTCCTTTAGAATTGTCTTAGATCATTGTATTGATCAGAATAGCTAAGTCATTTGACCCAGCAATAGAACTTCTAAGTCTGTATCCCAAAGAGATCATAAAAAACGGGAAAAAGACCCACATGTACAAAAATATTTATAGCAGCTTTTATTGTGGTGGCAAAGAATTGGAAATTGAGGGGGATGTCCATCAATTGGGGAATGGCTGAACAAGTTGTATATAAATGTAATGGAATATTATTGTGCTATAAGAAATGATGAGCAGGCAGACTTCAGAAAAACCTGGAAAGACTTGTATGGACTGACGCTGAGTGAAGTGAGCAGGACCAGGAGAACATTGTATATAGTAACAACCGCATTGTGTGATGACTGACTTTGATAGACTTGGCTCTTCTCAGCAATGCAAGGATCTAAATCAGCTCCAAAAGACTCATGATGGAAATTGTTCTCCACATCCAGAGAAAGATCTATGGAGTCTGAATGCAGATGGAAGCAGACTATTTGCTCTCCTTTCCCTCTGTTGTTTTGTTTTATTGCTCCATTCTCGTGGTTCCTTCCATTCGTTCTAATTATTATTTACATTATGACTAATGGAAAAGTATGCTTAATATGAATGTATAAGTAGAGCCTATATCAGATGGCATGCCTTCTGTTGGGAGGACAGGGAGGGAGAGAAAATTTAAAACTCAAAATCTTATTGAAGTGGATGTTGAAAACTAAAACTAAATAAACACATTATTAAAAGAAAAAAAAAGAATAGCTAAATCATTGTTACATAGCAGGATCATTGTTACAGTATTGCTGTAACTGTGCACAGTGTTTTCCTGGTTCTGCTCGCTTCACTTTGCATCAGTTCACATAAGTCTTCCCAGGTTTTTCAGAAGTCCGCCTGCTCATCATTTCTTATAGCACAATAGTTTTACTTCATATAGTACAACTTGTTCAGCCATTCCCCCAATTGATGGGTGCCCCCTCAAAGTTCTATTCTTTGCCGCCACAAAAAGAACTGCTCTAAATATTTTTGTACATATAGGCCTTTTTCCTTTCTCTTTTATCTCAGAGAGTTCAGTCTCATGCCAAGAGGGTAATGACAGTGAGGGGACCTGGATCTACCCATATTCAGCAACACCAGGCTCTCGCTCCTGTAGGCAAGTTGGTATCCTTGCTGTTTTCCCACTGTCATAGTCTTGGTTGGCCTCAGTTTCCTCATCTGTAAAATGAGGGGGTTGGACTTCATGACCTCTCAAGTCCCTTCCAGCTCCAAAATTACAACTCTAGGATCCCACTCATGCCCCTTCTTATTTCCATGCCCTAACTCATGATCCCCTCCTTCAGGGCAGAATGGGGAGGAAACCAACCTCAAATCCAAGAGGACCTGGGTTCAAATTTGTTGAGGGCCAGAACTGAAGAGTCTAAATATGGGATAAGGAATTTAGGTTAGAGCTTGACTTCTTTCCTTTTTCTTACCCAAAGGGCTTAATTATTCAAAATCTTTGGCTCACCAATTTCTCGTGCCTGAAGGTATTAGAATACTCTGACAGATTCTTGAATCTTGATAGCAAGCAGGTGTACATAATTAAAGTAACACCTGAGGGCTGGGATTAGTCAGGAACTCCTCGGGGGTGATTGTTAGCTTTCACTATTTAAACTGGACCCTCAGAATAATAAACAGCTCAGTCTTTTGCTGACAGGCCTGGCCCACGTCTCTTCATTTCACACTCCTGTGTTTGATGCAATACTTAGTCGTGGGCCACACAAATTCTGCCTCTGGCACATCCTGGCTTTGTGGCCCTGGCCATGTGCCTTAACCCCTGAGTGTCCCAGGTGACCCTCTAACAGTTGCAGAGAAGGTGCCAACCTGTACTAGTAGGGGGACTTTCCTCACCTGGGAGTTCCCTAGACCAGTGAAATCATAGGTCCTGTCTATCACTTCCTTTGAAACAACCTGCCTCTACTCTTGCCTACCCATATCATGCTTACAATTGAAAGCCCAGACTATACCCCATTTCTTTCTTCCCTAACTCCAGCAGCTTAAATTACTCTTTTCCTTTCCCTGATCTCTCACAATAACACTCCTAATCTGTGCTGTACAATTGAGTATTTGATTCCATTTTTCCTCTTCTCAATTTTGAATTTCATGTAGGAAAGCCTTCTCTTTTCCAGTTAGGTTGTGAACTCTCAGAGGGCAGGAAACATGCTACCTTTGTATCCTGAAACTCTCCTCCTTTTCTGAGTACCCACATGTTGTCGGACTTCACTAGGGAATTACAGAATCACAACCTTCCTTCAATGCATAACGAACACTTACCCTTGGTTTTCTCTACCACCTGGGGGCTACTCTATAAGAGAGCCATTTGATGAAGTTTGATAGAGATTGGGAGGGAAGTCCAAAGGTAATTCAGACCCAAACCATCAAAACTGAAAGTTTGTATTTAGGAGATTTGATGGGAAGTTCCCATCATTGAATTCACCAGTTACTTCTCCATCAAAAATACTTCATTTGTTGTGCTCTGAGCAAATAATGCCCCCTCCCCCTTTTTAATACTTGCAGTGATTTTTCTGGTTTAAGGAAAAGCAATTGTGTGGCCAGGTGTGCTGCACACCTGTAATCTGTGCTGATGGGGAGACTGAGTCAGAAGAGTCCCTTGAGCTGAGCAGAGTTCTGTAGGGCTAAAGTCTATCGGGTGTCTGAAGTAAGTCCAGTACCAGTGAGGGGAGTGGGCAGGGACACAGGCTTCATTCAGGCTGCTTGAGGACAGACAAACCAGTTCAGCTTGGAAATAGGGCAAGTCAAAGGAAGGGAAGGAAGAAAAGAAGGAAAGAGAGAAGGAAGGAAGGGAGAAAACTGGGGGAGAAAGAAAAGAGGAAGGGAGGAGAGAGGGAAAGAGGAAGGGAAGGAAGGAAAATTGTTGCTGCTGCTGTCACTGTTGTTGGGGGTGGGGGAGAAAGAAATGTTATTTAATTGGAGCCAGGAGCTCCTGATGATGAAGCTTCCTCTATCAGTGTTTCCCGTGAGAAGAGAATCTGCCTCAGAGTCAGGACAGCCTGAGCTCTCGTCTCCCCTCTAACATGTAGTTGTTGTGTGATTCTGGGCAACTCATTTAATCGTTCAGTGACTCTCTAAGGACTATACATTGCAGAACATGTGCTGGTAAACTGCCATCCATGGTCAGTCAACATTAAATTAAAATTAACTAAAATGTAATTAATTAATATTTTTCCCATTAACAAAACATTTTTTTATCTCCCTGCCCCTTCCTTCACCTTGTAACAAATAAGCGTAGTCAAACTCCCAAATTGGCTATGTCCAAAAAATACAGGGTGTCCCAAAAGTCTTAGTGCAGCTTTGCTAGCTTAAAGACTTTGGGGACATCCTGTATATGTCTCATTCTGTGCTGAGTCCATCACCTCTAGCACAGGAGGTGTTTAACATGTAAAACCATCAGTCCTCTGGAATCTTGGTTAGTCAATAGGTCAGACAGACTTCTTAATTATTTCAAAGCTGTCTTATACACAAAGGGTACTTATGGAGATACATATTTTTTGAAACCTATGTAAAACTCTGCCCTAATTCTAAGATGGATAGAACTCTTTCCAAACAGTGGCCTAATCAATCTGCACAGGAAAGAGGAAAAAGGTCTCCCTGACTGGCCTCCCTCCTTCTCTGTGGGCTGACTTTTAGATCATAGCCTTTGGAGTGGCACACAAAGAGAGAGACAAGACAGAGACAGAGAGAAATAGCATGCTTCAGTCTATGCTCAGTTCGTTTTCTGGAGGCAGATAGACTTTTTCATCATAAGTCCTTCAGAGTTGTCTTGGATCATTGTATTGCTTAGAATAGCTACGTCATTCACAATTCCTCATCATACATAATTGCTGTTACTGTGTTCAGCGTTCTCCTGGTTCTGCTCACTTCACTCTATATCGGTTGATACAAGTCTTTCCAAGCTTATCTTCCTGCTCCTTATTTCTCATAATAAAGTAATATAATATATATTCTTAATAAATGTTTGTTGGATTTATTTATTTCCATTGATGGCTGTTTCACTAAGTTACTTCTGAAGCCTCAGGTTAGCTCTCTCACTTAGATCAGGCAGGCATTCGATGGCAATGCATAGACCAAAGGGCAAAGTGAGAGAGGGCTTATTTAAAAAAAAAAATCAATTTCTTCCCTTCAAATATTACCCCACTGTCATCATTATAGTCAATGCTGAGTTAAAACATTTCTAGGGGGAAGAAAACATCTGAACCATTAGATATTTCACTCCCAAGCTTGATAAGGAGGTGTGTCTCCTGACCCAGTTTGGGAGTGGATGAAGCTCTTTCCAAACAATGGTCTAATCAACCTGAATAAGCAAGAAGGAAAAGGTCTCTCTGATTGGCTCCCTCCCTCTCTATGGACTGACTTCTAGGTCATAGCCTTTGGAGTGACACACGGTTATTTCCTGTCTCAGTCCTCTTCGGCAGAGGTATCATCCCAAGCAGAGAGATACTCAAAGGAAACAGACCTCCAGGAGAATAAAGATGCCCAGATATACAGTCCACGTCCGGGGGGAGTGGCTGGCTGTGCCATGTCAGGATGGCAGCCTCACGGTGAGGTGGCTGGGCCGGGAAGCCGTCAGGAGGTACATGAAGAATAAACCTGACAATGGAGGTTTTGCCTCAGTGGATGAGGTGAAGTTCTATGTGCGGAGATGTAAGGGGTTGGGTCTACTGGACCATGATGACCTGTTAGAAGTTGCCTTGGAGGACAATGAATTTGTGGAAGTTGGTAAGTAGAGTCAGAGGGTTATAGATCTGAGCAGAAATAGACCATAAATGGAGAAAGGATGTGGCATCTCTCAACCCACCCTTCAGAGTCACCCTTCTTGGCTGGAAGGTAAGAACAGGCTGAGAGCTAGAAGACGTCCAACCAGGTCATCTGGTCTAACTTCGTCATTTTACAGGTGAGGAAACTGAGGCCTAGAGAAGGGAAGGGCCCTTAGAGGTTGGTTATCTGTTCCAGATAACTATTAAAAGTTACCTGGTCCAACCCCCTCACTTTGCAGATGAGGAAAGTAAGGAAAATGCATCCTAGAAAGGGAAAAGTGATTTTTGCCCAAGCACACACAGTGCTCTTTAGAGAAGAAACTTTTTTTTTTAAAGGCAATTGGGGTTAAGTGACTTGCCCAGGGTCACACAGCTAGTAAGTGTCAAGTATTTGGTCTGAGGCCGGACTTGAACTCAGGTCCTCCTGACTTCAGGGCTGGTGCTCTATCCACTGCGCCACCCAGCTGCCCCTGGAGAAGAAACTTTTGAAAGTCAGTTGTTATTATTTAATTGGTGGTTCTTGGGAAAGGAGCAGGTCAAAAGGAAGGAATTTATTTTATTTTTTATTTAACGAATTATTTTAAGTCCTACTCACTATACTTTAACACCTACTTTATCTTTCTTTTTAAAAACATCTTTTTAAAACCGTCTTTTGTTTGTATCTAGTCAATCAATCAGTAAACATTTGTGGAACACCTATTATGTGCCAGGCAGAGTGTTAAGTACATATTGAGCAATAGTGTTTAACACCTGCCTGGTGCATAGTAAGAGCTTAATAAGTGTTTACTGATTGATTAATTATATATTACATATATGTATATGTATGTATGTGTGTATGTGTATATACATATATATCTTTCTGTCCTTTTAGTTACTCACATCTCTGCAGTGAGGATTATAGATCTGGAAGGGACATTAGAAGCCATCTAGTACAACTCCTCATTTTTACAAAAGAGGAAACTGACGCCTAGAAAAATGGAGAGAGATTTACCCAGGGCCACACAGGTAGTAAGTGGCAGAGCTAGGAGGGAAAGTAGACTTCATTCATCGAGAAGCAACACAGAATGGCGGAAAAAAGAATAGTTTCCTGAAGAAGGTGGGATTTAGCTGGAACTTGAAGGAAGTCATGGAAGCTGGAAGGCAGAGCCAAGGAGGGAGAGTATTCCAGGCCTAGGGGACAGACAGGGAACATGCTCATAGTCAGGAGATGGGAGGGTTTTGTGGGAGAGACAGCAAGGAGGCCAATGTTGTCACTGGACCACAAAGGATATGGTGAGGTAGGTACAAGGTGTGAAAAGACCAGAAAGTTGGGGAGGAGGCCGGGAGAGGAGCCAGACCAGGGAGGCAAGCTGAGCAGCCTGGGCCAGCTGGGCTCAGGGGGAGTAACGTGAAGATACTATGTGAAGGCAAAATAATAATAATAATAATAATAATATATTATTATTATTATTATTATTATTATTATTATTATTATTATTATTATTATAGCAATAACAACAGCAGCAACAACAACCATCATTTATTAAGTGTTTTAAGGTTTGCGAAAACGCTGTTTTTCAAATGACGTTCCGTCATTTGGTTAGACCCTGGGGCCCTGGGAGTGTGAAGGGTTATAGCTGCCTGTATGCCCTAAATATATACCTTTCTCCTAGCCTTCTTACTGTCACTACTCCTGTTTGTGGGAGAGGGAGCCCCAGGCTTCTTGGGAGTGGTGTTTCTTACGATTCATGCTATGTTATTTCAGTAAACACCTTTGCTTTGGGGTGACAAAAAGGTGCAGCAACAGTTTCTGTTGTATTGATTCAACTACTGATGGGAAATGGCCTACGTCATGGCCTTGCCTTATTTTAACTGTAAGATTTTTGAGGAGAGTTTTGACCTTGCACCCTTGAAGACTCATCGGCCTTCTCGTTTCAGTGATCGAAGGGGATGTGATGTCTCCAGACTTCATTCCATCTCAACCAGAAGGAGTTTATCTGTATCCTTTTCTGAGCACCATCTTATCCTTCTTTGAAATCATCATTGCTATGCTACATACATCTTTCCTTTAACAGGCTTTTTTCAGATACAGCAAATACCGGGAACCTGACAAGGTAGTATTTAACCAATGATCTTTCTGGTAGAAAGGGTCAGCTAGATGGTGCCATAGTGGATAGAGTGCTGGTCCTGGAGTCAGGAAGACTCATCTTCCTGAGTTCAAATCTGGCCTCAGACACTTGCTAGCTGTGTGACCCTGGGCGAGTCACTTTATCCTGTTTGCCTTAGTTTCCTCATTTGTCAAATGAGCTGGAGAAGGAAATGGCAAACCACTCCAGTATTTTTGCCAAGAAAACCCAAATCCCAAACGGGGTCATGTAGAATCAAACATGACTGAAACAATTCAACAACAACTTTCTGGTAAGAAAATGCAGGCTAACAGTGGCAATTTTTATTGTATAAAGGGAAGTGTCCTGAAACCTTTCCTACTGATGGCAGATAGTAAGAGAATTACCCCTGGCTTTAAGACACCAGCATGACCCAGCTCAGCAAACATTTAGCAAGCACCTACTATGTGCCAGGAGCTGGGGGAGACAAAAACCAAATCACAGTAATTCCTGTAAGCTCCTCATCTGCAGTATCACACCTTGTAAATAGTAGACACCCATGAAATAGTTGTGTAACTGAATGAATGCACAGAAGGCCCTTGTGACCGCAGGAGAGATTTTGAGAAACTGCCAACTTTGGCTCTCTTTATCACAGTTTAGCAGCCCTTTCTACCCCCTCTTTTAAAATCTACTATTTTAAAAAATGTGTAGTGACTGTGTTCACATTTCACTACAATGGTGAACTCTCTGGAGAACCCACGTTCAATTCTGTGTATCAGAATATCAGAATTTTAGCATTGGAAGGGACCTCAGTGACCATGGAGGCCAACTCATACTGGAAACCTAACATATCTGACAAGTGATTTTCCAGCCTCTTCTGGCAGAATTTCAACAAGAAGGAAACTAGCACCCCGTTCCACCTGTAGATGACTTTAATTGCTAGGAACTTTGTCAATCCTAAGTGGACCTGTTCGCCAACATGGAATGCATCTAATCCCTCTTCCCGCGTGACAGCCCTTGGAACACTGGAAGACAGCATCACGTCCTCCCCTCCCCTCTTCTTCAGGCTAAATAGCCTTGGCTCTGACACACTTAAATGAGGGGTGTGCTGGTAAATATTTAACTACCAACTCTCTGGAAACAAAATGTATGCAAGACACCCTTTTAAGTTTCATCTGCATTAGCAACATTTTCTCCATCACTTTACAAAGTCTAGACGATCAACAGGATAAGAAATCAACCTTCAATTTGTAGTTTGCTGATTTCCAAGGTATAAATGTGTCCAATGAAATCTATCTATTTATTTGTTTGTTTGTTTATATTTTATTTACTTGCTTATTTATTTTTGTTCTTTATTCTATTTTTATTTTTCCCCAGTTACATGTAAAAATCATTTTTAACATTCCTTTTAAAAAATTTTAAGTTCCAGATTTTCTCTCTCCATCTCTCACCTCACCCTCCCTGAGACAGTAAGCAATTTGATGTGAGTTATACATGTTCAGTCATGCAAAACGTATTACCATATTAGTCATCACACTGCAATTTAATTGGTTACAGCACACACACCCACACCCACACACACACCTGCCCCATTTATATGGCAAAGGTCCTTCTCCATTCTGTTCGCCCTTCTCTGTACACTGTCCACCTTCAACTGTGGTCCTTAGAGCCTAACACAACACTCCAGGTGTAATATGACCAGGGCAGAACACGGACTTATCACCCCCTTATTCCAGAAATTGTTGCCTCTCGATGAAGCCCAAGATTGCATTGGCTTTTGGGGGGGCTGCCACCTCACCCCATTCACTTGTACTGTCTCATTATATCCATTGAGTTCTTCCCTCACTAATATCCACTTCTTTTGACCAGTATATTGCCTTAGACGGAGATAGTCTGACGACTGAGGATTTGGTCAGTTTAGGAAAAGGATTGTACAAAATCAAGGTAAATGTATGGGGTAGAGGGAGACACCCTGAAATCACCACTGCCTCACCTTAGGAAATATCCCAACCAAGCCCCTCATCTACTTTTCCTAGCTTACTCCGGAGGCTGAGAAGCGAGTGCAGGACTCCAGAGAGGTCATCGAAAGTATCGTGAGAGAGAAAACTGGTATCCGTTCTCTTTTGGGGCATGAGATCTAAATAGAATTTTTAAAAATGAAATGACTATCTGCAGCTAATCGACCCCAAATCTTTTTTCCTTTTCAGTTGTTTATGGAATCACTACTGGATTTGGAAAATTTGCCAGGACTGTCATCCCTACCAATAAGCTAAGGTAGGTGAGAGACATTTTCTCTGAGTAATTTACTCAGACTCTTTGTGAATTCATTTCATAATGCTCCTAGACAGGTTGGTGGCATATTAGATTGAGTACTAGATTTGGAGTTAGGAGGAACTGAGTTCAAATCTTGCTGCAGACACTTACTAGCTGTGTGACCCTAGGCAAATCACTTAGCCACCATCTGCCTCAGTTTCTCCATTTTTAAAATAAGGGTAATAATAATAGAAACTCCCAGGTTTGGTGTGAGGATAAAATGAGATAATATTTGAAAAACACTTAGCACAAGGCTTGGCACATAATTAGTATGTAACAAACGCTTGTCGACCTGCCTCTACCATCTTGGTGGAAATTGTTAAATGAAGAAACTTAGGTTGAAGATTATTATTTTTTTCTTTTCTTTCTCTCTCTCTTTTTTTCCTCTCCTCTCTTAGGGAACTCCAGGTCAATTTAGTGCGCTCTCATTCTGCAGGTAAGGAGAAGTTACTTGAAATTTCTGATTTTTCTTCGAGTGGCAGAAGGGTTGGGATTGATTGGGAAAGACAAAATGTTTGCTCTGTTGATGTCCTCATAGGTGTTGGGAAACCACTGATCCCGGAGAGATGCCGGATGCTCATGGCTTTGAGAATCAATGTCTTAGCCAAAGGATACAGTGGAATTTCCCTGGAAACTCTCAAACAAGCTATCGAAATGTTTAATGGTAATTACCTGGAACCAGTGTTGGCTGGGAGTTTAATACAAAATGGAATGTTATCAGGCTAGTCAAAGGGATGACAGGAAGGACAGGAAGAAGGGGATCAGAAAGGATTGAGATGGGAGGAAGGAAAGGAAAATGAGGAAGATGAATGTTACCAGAGGTGGGGTTCTATTTTTTTATGTCAAAATACAGTCTATAAAGAAACTTTATTTTCTGTTAAATATGGAGTCAGGGAGGCCACCTGAGACTACTAGCTCTGTGATCCTGGACAAAGCCTCAGTTTCATCATCTGTGAAATATGGATAAAAATAACATCTCCCTTCAACAGCAAGAATTGTTGGAAGCCAGGGAGCTAGGTGGCGCAGTAGATAGAGCTCTGGCCTTGGAGTCAGGAGGACCTGAGTTCAAATCTGTCCTTAGACAGATGACACTTACTTGCCCAGTGACTCTGGGCAAGTCGCTTAACCCCAGTTGCCTCACCAAAATGGAAAAAAAAAAAGAAAAAGAATTGTTGGAAGAATCAAATGACATAATGTGTGTAAAAATGTTTTGCAAACCTTAAGGGACTAAATAAATGTGAGCTATTATCATTATCAGTTTTACAAAGATAAGAACAAATTACATGAGGGTTAAATATTAGTCCCCAGTAGTCATAGTATCACAGAGCTAAAGCTGAAAAGTACCTTAGAGGCTGTCTAGACCAACCCCCTCATTTTACAGATGGGGAAACTGAGGGCCAGGGAGGGAATTACTGGTGGCATAAAGTGACAGAGACAGTTAGGGAACTGATTTTGATGCCATTAAATTCTTTTGGGTGGAAAATACCTTGTACTCGAGTTGGGGAAATTCCATTGTGAAGCAACATTGGACACTCCCACATAATGAAGCTAGAGGACCAGGCCACTAGAGAGCCCCATTTTCTAGGATTTCAGCTGTTCCATCTCTGTTCTGCTGACCTGATCCAGCAATTGGCAGTTGTATCATTGGTCGATGTTTCTCTGACTACTTGGACAGATCATGGAATCATGGAATCCCAGAATTGGGAGGTGATGTAGTGGGAAAAATACTAGATTCGGAATCAATGGACCGTGGTTGAAATCCTGACTCTGCCACTTATTATCTATACACTCTTGAGGAAGCCACTTCCATGGGGCCTCAGTTTCCTCATCTGTAAAATAAGGGAGTTGGCCTAGATGCCTCTAAGGTCCCTACCAGCTCTAAAGCTATGCTTCGATAACTTTCTCATCCAATCTTCACTTAAGACATGAATTCCTCCTACAAGTTACATAAGCTTAAAGTATTGAACTTTTAGTCCTTAGTCATGGCATCATAGGTCTAAAGTTGAAAATGACCTGGCACTTTGAATGACTATTCAACCTCCACATAAAGACCATCCATGCTGAGTCACTCCCTCCCTCCCGGGACAGCCTCCTACAATCTGAGACATCTAATCGTTGGGATGTTCTCTAACATCCAACCTAAATTCATGAACAAGACTAAGCCTTCTTCTACACAAGAGCCTTCAGATACTTGAAATGCTATCATGCTCCCCTCCCACTCCATTCTTCTCTTCCCCAGGCTAAACAATTCCCAACCAATCCCCACAGAACATAATTTCAAGTCCCTTCACCATTCTGATTGCTCTCCTTTGGTTGTATTCTAGTTTGCCAATGCTCCTTCTAAAATGTGGTGTCTGAAGGCCACCAGATCTAGAAGGGATCCCAGAGGACATCTAGTCCCCACTTCCCCATTTCACAGAAAAGGAAAGTGAGGCCCAGAAAGATGGAAGGATCACAGATTTAGAGCGGAAAAGACCTTAGAGGCTACCTAATCTAATCCCCTCATTTTTACAGATGAGACAATTATGTCTCTGAGATATAAAGCAATTTTCCCAAGGTCACACAGAGAATAAGTTGTACAGCAGGATTTGAAGCCTGGTTTTATGACTTCCAGTGTAGCAGTCTTTACAATATTTCACAGGGCTGTAGCCCTGCTTTTTATTTTTATTATTTATCAAGTTGGCTCGCCCAAACTCTGGAAGTTTAGGTCTGCCCAATCAATTGGCTCCAGAGTCATGGGAGCTGGGTTCAAATCCTGATGTTAATGGAGTAATAGAAAGTGTGCTGGATTTGGAGTCAGACAACCTCTATTCAAATCCAACCTCTGCGACCTATGACTGATCACTGAATGTCCCTGGTCCTCAGTTTCCTCAGCTGTCAAATGACGGAGCTAGGCTAGATGACCTCAAAGTTCCTTCCCATCTTTCAATCTGTGATGCTTAGTAGGATGACCTTAGATACAGCGTCAGGAAGACCTGAGTTCAAATCCAGCTTCAGACACTTACTAGCTGTGTGACCCTACGTAAGTCACTTAACTCTGTTTGCCTCAGTTTCCTCATCTGTCAAATAATCTGGAGAATGAAATGGCAAATAGTTTCAGGATCTTTGCCAAGAAAATCCCAAATGGGCTCACGAAGAGTTGGATATAACTGAAAATGACTGAACGACAATAAAAGGATGGCCCTCAACAAGCCACTTAATCTCTATGAGCCTCAGTTTCCTCTTCTGTAAAATAAGGGAGTTAGACTAAGTGTCCTCTGTGGTCTCCTCAAGCTCTATCTCATCCTCTAGATTTCGCTGGAACACAGTAGCTGCTCTTTGCAATAGCAGATTATGCCAGATTTGGGGGGAGGTGAGGCAGGTGGAGCTGGGGGGGAGGAGGAAAAGGAAGGGTCTCTCTCCAACAGTAACAGTGTAGTTAGAAGCCCATCCCATGTTCCCCATGGCAGTCTGATTTTTTTTTTCTCCCTCTCTCTCTTAGCATCCTGCCTGCCCTATGTTCCAGAGAAGGGAACAGTTGGAGCCAGTGGGGACCTGGCCCCACTTTCTCACCTTGCCCTGGGCCTTATAGGAGAAGGGAAGATGTGGTCTCCAAAGAGTGGCTGGGCTGACGCCAAATATGTAAGGAAACTCTGGAGATGCCCACATGGATGGCCAATGCATATCTGTGAAGCCAGATCAGATTTTACTCAGGATGCCCCCTAAGGCACAGTATTGAATCCTATTGGAATCCTGTTGGGAAATTTAAATTGTTTTAGCAGCTACTCCCATGATACCACCTCCTGTAGAGCTATAATGCTGTGTGAGAGGTGCAGCCTAGGCTCAGGTGTAGACAGATTAAGGAGGTCCTGGGTTCTAATCCCACCTCAGAAATGTACAAATCACTCTGGGCCTCAGTTTCTACACTGTAAAATGATGAGGTTGGACTAGATGTCTTCTAAGGTTCCTTCCAGTTTTAAATCTATGCTTTTATGACCTTCGTGTTTAATGTTGCTGTTGTTTCAGTCATGTCTGACTCTTTGTGACCCCATTTGAGGTTTTCTTGGTAAAGAGACTGGAGTGGTTTGCCATTTCCTTCACCAGGTCATTTTACAAATGAGGAAACTGAGGCAAACAGGGTTAAGGGACTTATCCAGGGTCATACAACTAGTAAGTGTCTGAGGCCAGATTTGAAGTCATGAGGATGAGTCTTCCTGACTCCAAACCCATTGCTCTATGCACTATAGCACCACATGTTTGATGTTCCGAAAGTGCAATGTGGCATCAATCACTTTGCCCTTAACGTGTGTGTGTGTGTGTGTGTGTGTGTGTGTGTGTGTGTGTGTGTTGGGCAAGAGGAGGGACATTGCAAAATCTCAAAACCCAAGACTACTCATAATCATAACTGTTAGATGAAAATTAGCTTAGAAAGAAGAGAAACTAAGGGTATGATCAGTCTGCTCTACAGGGTAGATAATTGGTCCCTGAGCAATTATGAAAGCCTAGAATTTCAGAGCAAGGGACCTCATCGAAGGCCTGTCATCACTGAACAGGGTAGATGCTTAATGATTGCTGGTTACATTTAGCTCAGAGAAAAGAAGTCCTCAAGGCCTGGGCTGTTCCACAGTGGATAATTGTTCTCTGAGCAACTCTGAAAGCTCAGAATTTTAAAGCAGGAAGAATGTCCAAGGCCATCCAGTCCAACCCACATCTGATGAAAATTCCCTCTACAAAATCACCAACAAGTGCTTATCTATCTCTTGTTTAAAGGCCTGTAGGGACAGGGACCCCAAGGCAGCCCTCTAGACACAGTTAGGAGGAAGCACGACTGAACACCTCTGATTGTTAGGAAGTATTTGTCTTACTTTGGATTGGTATCAGCCTCCCTGCCCATTTCCATTGCTCCGACTTCTGGCTTCTGGGGCTAAGCAAAAAAAAAAAAATTGCTAATGCCTTTTCCATATAAGTATTCAGATACTTGAAGATAGCTATCATGTTCCCTGGGTGAGCTTTTTAGTTTTAGCACTGAATAAACTCAATTCATTCCTTCCCACAACACCTTATTTTGTAGCCTTGTGCTGTTCTCACTCACGTTCCCCACTTAAGGGGAAGGGTTTGGGGTTTCTTCTTTGTCTGGGACCTCTTTTGATATGACACTCACCGTCCTATGTTCCACAATCAGCTAGTATTCTTTGGATACCTGCTTTATGCCAGGCACTGTGCTCAATAGAACCATAACTAGGGCTAGGTGATCAGACCTTTGGTCCAAGGTGCTGAAAATGACAGAGTGGTCATAGGACCTTCAACATCGCACTGAAACAACTAAACTCCAAACTGAAAAGTGAAGTAATAATTAGATAAAATGGGAAGCTACTAAATACCAGTTTCATTGTGGTCAAGTCAGCATCTCCCCCTCAGTTAATCAGCCTCATTGTATTCCAGAGTCTTTTTCTCTGTTTTCTTAACTTGATTTATATTTAAGAGTTGATTTGTGGGTATATTTTGTGACGCTTGGCCCAGGCAGAAAAAGTTTTAGTTATGGCTTTGGTATTTTGTGCTGTGAGGTGCAGAGTTAGCCAGTCAACAAACATTTATAGGTGGTGCTGTGTATAGAGTACTGGGCTTGGAATCAGGAAGATTCCTCTTCATGAGTTCAAATCTGGCATCAGACACTAGCTGGGTGACCCTGGGCAAGTTACTTCACCCTGTTTGCCTCAGTTTCCTCATCTGTAAAATGAGCTGGGGAAGGAAATGGCAAACCACACCAGGATCTTTGCCAAGAAAACCCCAAAGGGGGTCATGAAGAGTTGGACACAACTGAAAACAACTGAACAACAACAAAAAAAGGAAGGATGGGTCGGAGAAGGGGTAAGGCTGGAGCCAGAGACGCCAACACACATAGCTGCCCTGACACCTGAAGAAGCCTTTACCAGCGTAAACACGGATATGGAATCAGGCTGTTATTCATTTCTGAAATCCCCTCATGTCTTGTCATTCACTCTGCAGGTCCTAGAAGCCCATGGATTGAAACCAGTGACTTTGAAGCCAAAAGAGGTAATGTATATCAGAGGCACCGCTTGGAGAAAACTAGCAGTTTTTAACCCCACCTCCTACCCCTGTCACACTCATTTCTAACATGGGAATAATGATAGCTCCCAGGATGGTTGTGCGAATAAAATGAAGCAATATCTGTAAAGCGCTTTGCAAACTTTGACACACACCATCAATGCTAGCTAGCTGCTGCCTTGGTCTTTCACCTACTAAGTATCAGGGTCCGCACTCAAACCAAGGTCTTGGGAGTCATTGATCTAGAGCTAGGAAGGACCTCAAAGAAAATCGAATCCAGTCTCCTCACTTTACAGATAAGTAAACTGAGACCAAAACATTAAATGATATGACGAAAGGCACCCAACTAGGAAGGATTAGAGTTGGGATTTCAGTGCAGGTATTTTGACAGGTACAGGCAACTAAGGGCCACAGTGGCTAGAGCATTAGCCCGGGAGTTGAGAAGACTTATTTTCCCAAGTTTGAATGTAGCCTCAGACACTTACTAGCTGTGTGACCCTGGGCAAGTCACTTAACCCTGTTTGCCTCAGTTTTCTTATCTGTAAAATGAGCTGGAGAAGGAAATGGGAAACGACTCCAATCTCTTTGCCAAGAAAACCCCAAATGGGGTCACAAAGAGTTGGATATGACTAATTGACCAAAAAATTGTAATAATAAGTTGACAGCTCTATGCTGAGTCAAAGATAAAGAATCTAGTAGAAAAATAGATGAAATAAAGTGAACGTTGACTCAGAATCCTGAAGGATCTTGGCAGTCATCTAGTCCAACCAAGGAGGTTATTTAGCTTGCCCAAAGTACACAGGCAGAAAATGAATCAGGATTTGAACCCAGGGCCTTCCAATTCCAACTTTGGGTGCGCTTCACTATATACCACCCTGCTTAGAGCAGTTGGGTCCCTGCGTGTCTCTCTCTCAAGGGTCTGGCTCTCATCAATGGGACCCAAATGATCACATCCCTGGGCTGCGAAGCAGTTGAAAGAGCGAGTGCCATCGCGAGACAAGCTGATATCGTGGCTGCTTTGACCTTGGAAGTGCTGAAGGGCACCACCAAAGCCTTCGATACAGGTCAGTATCCGTGCTGCCTTCTCTTGGGCCTGGGCCAGCCAACAGGAACTGTACGATTCAGGGATTAGTGGTGGAGAAAGCGTTGGGACCAATGTCTCTCAAATCGTGAAGGGGATGTTCGGGGTAAATATGGATTTGTTTTGTCATCAAGTCCCCAGACTAGCACAAGGGGAACCGGCACTGCCATCTTACTACCCATGTGACCATGGCCAAGTCACTTTAGGCCTCAGTTTCCTCATCTGTAAAATGACTGAGTCCTAGATTCCGTTCTAGCCCTGGAGCTATAAGCCTATGATCCTTCTGCTTGACGAATTTAAGAAAGGTGAAGCGCAGGCCCTGGAATCAGGAGGACCTGGGTTCAAATCTGGTCTCAAACACTTGACACGTACTAGCTGTGTGACCCTGGGCAAGTCACTTAACCCTGACTGCCGTGCAAAAAAGAAGAAAGGAAGGTGAAAGGAAGCATGACTTTATACAGTCAGTACAAAAACAGGGAGATTTGTTAGTCTCGTGAAGAGGTTAACATTTATGGTTTGATTAGATCAGGTTCCATCCTCCGTATGGAAAAGAGAAGAGCACAGATGGAATGGCCAACGATCCCCTTGCGGAATTCCATCCCCTCCAGCATTCCTCCTTAGCTGGCCTGCTTGTGATCAGTGTGTCCAGAGGGGGCTGGAATTTGCTTAGCCTGGACTTGAAACGTCAGGAAAAGGCATCTCCTTTTGTCCTTCCCAGCATTCATTTCAACAAGCTTTTATTAAGTGTCCACTGTGTACAAGGTATTGTGCTAAGGGGCAGAGTGTACCAGGGCAAAAACCAAAATTGTGCCTGCCCTCAAGGAGCTTATATTCTTCTGGGGGAATACAGCATCAATCGATTGATTAATCAACAAGCATTTAGTAAACACCTGCTGTGTACCTGGCACTGTGCTGGATGCTAGGGATACAAAGACAAACATGGAAAAAGTCAAGGAGTTTATAGTCTGAAAAGAAACAAGATATAAGCTCTTATGGATATATAAAGTGTTTTTGAAGTAAGCACAAGGTGATGTGTGTGTGTGTGTGTGTGTGTGTGTGTGTGTGTGTGTGTGTGTGTAAGGAGGATAATCTTCATTTAAGAGGAGTTTGTGCCTGGTTATGAAGAAAGCTTGGGATTCTAAGAAAATCCTTAGATGAGAAAGATGTGCATCCCAGACCTAGGAGACAGCCCGTCCAGAAACCTCTTCTTAGAAATGGCCCTTGAGCTGAGCCTCCAGGATTCCAAGAGGCAGGGCTGACAAGGCAAAGCATGGGGACACCCTCTGCTAAATTAAGGTCTGGAGGTGTGGGCCTGGGATGATGCCCTGGAGCTAGACAGAGGACTTTGTATTTTATCCTTAAGCAATAGGGGCTGCTTGCATTTCTTGACCAGGGAATGGCAGGGGCAGACCTGTGCCTTAGGAATATTAATATGGCATCCGTGTGAAAGGTGGACTAGAGAAGGGAGAGGCTAGAGGCAGGAAAGCCACTGAGAGATTGCTGCAATCAGCTAGGCAAGAAGTGATGAAGCCTGAACTAGTCCGGTGCATGGAGAAAAGGGTGTGGGTATGAGAGATGCTCCTGTGAGTAGTGAATGTGAGAAACAGAGAAGCAGAACTGAAAAGATTTCAGCCATCAACTGGACATGTGCAGTGAGGAGGACTGAGCTCAGGATGACCCCTAGGCTGTGATATTGGTTGACTGAGAAAATGATGGCACCTTCAAGTACAAAACAATGCTGTCCCTGTCTGTCTTGGACAGCACAGAGTCAAGCTATAATTCAGGGCAAGCTCGGCTTGCTTGGACTGTCACTTTTACGGCTGCTTCTCTTGGAAACAGAATTAAGATGGGGACTAAAGTGAGGGGGACTGGTGATGGGCATCCTTAAATCTTACTCTTGTGTTTTTGCCAGACATGTTTGTACAGACAGGCATAGTCAGTTAGTCAATCAATAAACACTTGTTAAGTGCCTGGCACTATGCTAAGTGATAGAGATGCAAAAAGAGACAAAAGACAGTCCTTGACCTCAAGGAGCTTAAAATCTAATGGGGAAGATAACAAATATGTACCCAAAAAGCTATATACAGGATAAATAGAAAATGACAAACAGAGTACTAGAATTAAGAAAGATTAAGAAAGACTTCCAGTGGAAGATGGGATTGTAGGTGGGTCCTGGAAGCAGCCAGGGAAGCCAAGAGGCGGACATGAGCAACCAGTCATGGAGGACAGCCAGAGACCTGTGATTTCATGGGTATAGGGAACCCCTGGGTAAGGAAGCCTCATCTGGGATCTCAGGGAAACTATCACACCTTCCCATAAAGCATCCCTGGGCAGATGTCAGAGAGCATCATTTTAATTAATACTAATATCATGAATAATAGCACTCACATTCATATGGCACTTTGTAGTTACAATAGCACTTTCTTTGTGATAAGTATTATCATAAATTATAAATTATTATAAATTAGGTTATAATTTATGTCATAAATTATATAATAATTTATAATAATATCCATTATAATTTGTATATTTATGCATTATATAATATATACATATATATTGTATGTATAATATAAATATAATAGCACTTACAAATTACATAAATTATAAAGGATTATAAATATTATATTTTATATTATGAATTGTATATATTTTATATTATATAATATTCTGTTGTGTTTTATGTTTATTTATATGTTGTATTATATTATGTTATGTTATGTTATATTATATTTTTATATTATAAATATAAATATTATATTATCCCCATTTGGTAGTCCAGGCTTAGAGATATCAGACACTTTGCCCACAGTCACTGGGCTATTGAGCATCAGGTCTTAGACTGACCCCAGGATTTCCATCCACACTTCCTGAGCTCTTTACACTATAGCAGGTCAATGAGTCTGACCCAGTACAGCCTCACTCTGAAGGAAGGCGAAGGTCTCAGAGTATTTTATCTTCTTTAATTCCAGACATCCACGCTCTGCGTCCTCACCGTGGGCAAATAGAAGTCGCCTTCCGGTTTCGATCCCTCCTGGATTCTGATCACCACCCCTCGGAAATAGCAGGTGGGAGATTCTCTGGGAGGAAACCTCTGGTTACATGTTGGAGGCAGGGAGGAATATCGACGTATCAGGATACGCCTCCCTCTGTCTCACGCTCTCTTTCCCTCTCGCAGAAAGCCACAGATTTTGTGACCGAGTACAGGATGCCTACACGATGCGCTGCTGTCCACAGGTGAATCTATTTTCTGGAAACTTGAGAAAGAGAGTGATTGGAAGAAAAAGCAAGAGAAATACTGTGTAATGGGTTCCTCCTTACCCTTCCTTTGTTGTGGCTTGTTCTTGTGTGGCTGACTCTAATTATTAGGAAGTTGAAACCTAATGCCTTGTGACTTCGTAGTATCATAGATCTGTAGCTGACAAGACCTTAGCGGTCATTGTCATTGTAGTTGTTTGTCCTTCGTTCTCAAAGAGGACCGATGACATCAGGAAGGTGATATCTTGACTTGCAAGTGAATTGGATTTAAGTGAGGCAGGAGTCATCGGAGTCCAGTGGCAAGACATAGATCAAGACCCTGGCCTTTTTAAGCTAAGGTCTTTCCTAGGTCCCAGTTTGTCTGAGGCAACACCCATTCAGTGATTTAAGGCTAGGTTAAAACTGAGACAAAAGATGGCCTAGTTTGCCTTCCCAAAAGAATTCATCTGAGAGTGGGAGACGTTTCTGGCCAGAACAGAAAACAATTGCTATTTACACTCACTCTGAGCCAACAAAACCTATTCTCAGAGGCCAAAGAATCGTGGAATGGATTTTTGATGTCTACAAGGCCTAGAAACATAGATTTAGACTTGGAAGGGCCCTCAGAGGCCATCTAATCCAACTGCCTCATTTTATGGATAAAGAAACTGAGTCCTAGAGAGGGAGTGTGACTTGCCAAGAATCACACAGGGATGGTATCAGAGGCAAGATTTAAACCCAGATCCTATAATGTCAAGTCCAGCATTATTTTCACTGCATTCATCACCCCTCGTTCTAGTTCTGTTCTCTGGGGCACAGCAGAACAAGTTCAATGCCCTCTGCAAATGACAGCTCTTCAGATATTTGGCAAAAGCCTTTAACCCCCACCCCACACCCTCAACCCTAGCCCCGGGCAAAAAAAATCCCAAAGTCTTTGGATTGGTCTTTGCATGGGCATGATTTGGAATCTCTTGACTGCCTTTAAAAAAGCAATTGCTCCTTCCTCTGACTTTAGTAACATTGGGGGTTTTTTAACCTAAATACTTTTCCTGCTCATATTTTTCATTTTATGCAGTGAAGGTATGTTTCCTTTTCCTTACTCAACACCTCTGCAGGTCAGGCCCATTGGTTGGTTTGCTCTAATGACTTTGGGTACTCATTTTTCACACCCTTACTAAGACTAATTAAAAGACTACCTGACCCAACTAATTGAGAAAGTAACGGATCCTCTCAGGAAGAGAATGGAATCTTTTAATGTCTGGGAGAGAATGACGGGTCTTTTCCATTTTAAAATTCAGATGCATTATTTCCATACTAATGCCATCTGATTGGTAGAGTTATTCTTCAGAATAAAACCACAAAATAGATTAAAGGGCAAAGAGTCAGGGATGGCACCTTCTTTTGTGAAAGCAATCCTTGCAGTCCAACAACATTCAGTTTAGCTAAGAAACTCCTGGGTAGATTGAGAAGATGGGACCAAGTCACTTCTACTCCACCATTAAGTAGAGATATTGGATTTTTACAGAAATCCATTGTCTTGCAAATACAGGTTGGTAAGGAATGTTTCCTGGTGTAATGTCAGGAAGAGAGGCAATGTGGCACAATGAATACAGGGATGGCCTCGGAGTCCAGAGGACTTAGGTTTCACATGTGGAGAGAGAGAGACAGAGACAGAGAGAGAGAAAGACAGAGACAGAGAGAAGAAAGAGGGAAGAAGAGAGAAAGAAAAAAGAAAGAAGGAGGAAGAGAGAAAGAAAAAAGAAAGAAAAGGAGAGAGGAAGGAAGGGAAGGGAGAAAGGAAGGAAGAGAGGGAGGGGGAAAGAAAGAAGAAAAGAAAATAAGGAAGAAAGGAAGAAAGAGAAAAAAAGAAAAAGAGAAAGGGAGGAAGGAAATAAAAGGAGAAGGAAAGGGAGGGAGGGAGAAAGAAAGAACAAAAGAAAGAAAGAGAAATGAAGAAAAAGAGGAAGAAAGAAAAAAGAAAGAAAGGAAAGAAGGAAGGGAAAAGAAGAAGGAAGGAAGAAAGAGGGAGAAAGAAGGAAAGAAAGAGAGAAAGAAAGAGAGAAAGAAAGAAAGAAAGAGAAAGAAAGGGAGGAAGGAAGGACTAGAAAAGAAGGGAGGGGGAGAGAAAGAGAGAAAGAGAATTTTTGCCCTCAAGGAGCTTACATTCCACTGGGAGAGTCAGTCAGTGAACAAACATTGATTAAGCACTTATGAGAAGAGACATAACTAGAAAAGACTGGGCATATAAACAGATAGCTGTGATTATTTGAGGAGGGAAGGACTGCTAAGGGGCAGGGTTAGCAGAGGTTTCCCCCTGGAGTGGGCATATCTATTGAATCTGGAAGAAAGCCAAGATTTCTAAAAATGGAGATGGCGAGTGTATTTCAGGGGGAAAGTATGGGCCAAAATGTGGAGGGAGGAAATGGAATACAAAGTTTAGGGAACACCCAGTGGCCAGTTTGACTCCACCATGGAGCGCATAGAGAGGAAAAACATGTAAGAAGCCTGGAAATTTAGATGGGACCAGACTGTGAAGGATTCCCAGTGTCATCCTGAGGAGTTTATATAGAGGCAGTAGGGAGCTCCAACAGATTTTGAGCGTGGGAATGGCATGGTCATAAGAGTAGAGTCATGAGGACTTCCCTGAAGGCAGGATCACATTTGTAATGAGATACTTTTTGTATTAGATGCGGGATCAAAGATGACCCCACCTTCAACAATGGTTTATGTTGTGGTACTATGACAAGATCCATGTGAATTTATGAAGTAAATTGAACTATTTTCAAATCGCAATTATGTCATGATTTCCATTGGCTAGCCTTCATTGCAAGGGCTCAGACTTTCCTGGAGCACTTTGCCTGGCTCTACCCTCTCCCTCATTTCAGTCTTATTGGTACCTATGCCATAACCCCCTTCTTAGACCATTAGCCTCTTGAGTTGAAGGACTGGATCATTTCCCCCCTTTGTATTTCCAGTGTCTAGCCCAGAGTCCATAATAGGTGCTTTATTTTTTTTTAATTTAATTTTTTATTTAGTATTTTATTTTTCCCCAATAACACATAAAAACAATTTTCAACATTCATTTCTAAAATTTAGTTCCAAATTCTCTCCCTCCCTCCCCACCCCTCTCATTGAGAAGGCAAGCAATGGGATATAGTCATAATAGGTGCTTAATGATTGAACTGGGGGTGGGGGAGCTTTGAAATATCCTCAGGAATTCTGGGGTTCTGAGAGGGGACCAAGTTCCATTTGAACCGGTTGGTCCTAATTCCATGTTTTCTTTCTTCTAGGTCCATGGGGTGGCCAACGACACAATAGCCTTTGTGAAGGACATCATTATGACAGAAATTAACAGTGCAACGGACAACCCTGTATCCTTTGATGGCTCACTGGCTCTGGGGCGTCTTGGCTCTGGGGAAAATTAATACTCTAGTGATGTATCTTAAAATAAAAGAGGCACCACAGCCCAGCGGATAGGGGGCAGCCTTGGAGGCATGAGGACCTGGCTTTAAGTCTTGCCTCTGGGCAAGCCCCTTAAATCTGTGCCTGCCTCAGTTTCCTCAACTGTAAAATGGGGATAATATAACAGCACCTACTTCACAGGGCCGTTGTGAGGATGAGATGTGATAGTATTTGTAAAAGGCTTCACATAGTGCCTGCATGTAGCAGGAGCTATATAAATGTTAACTGTTGCAGTAATAGTAGTAGTAGTAGTAGTAGTAGTAGTAGTAGTAGCACTGGTATTTGTCATCGGAAATGGGACTTGAACCCAGATTTTGCGGGTTCTGAGGCCATTAGACCACAGTGCCTCCTATAACATGGTGCCTCTCTATAGAAGATGGAGGTTTCATCAGTAAAGGAAACTCTCTGGTGAGGAAGCTCCTACCACTCATGGCGGGGGGCACCTTCTCTGAAACTTCATCTGAGAGAATAGTGAAGAGGCACTGTCACACTGTCAGCATGTGTCAGTGGCAAGATTTGAACCCAGGTCTTTGGGCCTCTGAGACCAGCTATCTATCCACCTAGTATAGCACCCTACTCCCCTCCAACAACATGCCCTGACAAGGGGTCATTCATTCTTCTCTGGAAGACCTCTGAAGACAGGAGACCTACTCCTTTTTTTTTTTCTTAGGCAATCAGGGTTAAGTGACTTGTCCAGGGCCACACAAGCAGTACGTGTCTAAGGTTAAATTTGAACTCACATCCTCCTGACTCCAGGACCAGTGCTTTATCCACTGTGCCATCTAGCTGCCCCAGAAATCTACTACTTTCTAAGGCAAGCCAGCGTCCCTTGGGAAGGAGTTAATTGTTATTAAATTTTGCAACAAGCCAAAATCTGAATCCCTCCAATTTTCACCCACTGCTCCTAGTTCAGCCTTGTGGGGCCAAGCAGCAGGATGGGAGGGCCAGCTGATAGAGAGCTGACAATAAAGGGCCACATGTCTTTAGCACTTCCCTGCTTCTGTTCGAGTGTCTTGACTGATGGCCCCAACACTCACCGATACAGGATCAGCAGGTCACGAGAATGAAGACTGGAGCAGGAGAGAGAGCACAGTGGCTAGAGTCTGTCTGCAGCTGCCTGCTCATGGAACAAATTAATTTAATGTGTCTTATTTTTTTTCCCCAGGGATGCTCTGATGCATTTAACAAAAGGCCTTTAGTACCAATTTTGAACATGATTTCTGTGGCTAGAATTTTTTTTTAAATCACTTAATGTTTTATCCTGAGGCTTGATTTCTGAAACAAACTTCAGCTGATTCAGAGTGTAAGTGGTTTTCAGCTTGTATGGAAAAATGGCAAGGAAGTTTCCATTCTCGCACAAAAAGGGCACTCTGCTTGCCTCAGTGGCATAGAATTTCCTCTCTGGGGACCATTTTTCATCTTGGACACACAAGGGGACTGCAAGAGAAATTCTGCAAAATGTCCTGTGGTGGCTTAGGTTCCCAAGAGTTAACACTGTCAGTCACAAGTCAGATTGGCATAAATCTTTTTTGGAAACAGTGCAGGCTTTGTGAAAAGTACTAGTCCCCTGAGTAGCCCAATCTCCATATTCATATTCTCTCTCTCTCTCTCTCTCTCTCTCTCTCTCTCTCTCTCTCTCTCTCTCTCTCTCCCTTCCTCCTCCTCCTCCTCCTTCTCCTTCTCCTCCTTCTTCTTCTTCTTCCCTCCCTCCCTCTCCCTCTGCCTCTGTCTCTTTGTCTCTCACTGTCTCTCACTCTTGCTTTCAATTCAGCATTCATGAAAAAGTGCAGGATAGGCCACCCCAGGCACTAAAATCCTCTGTTTATCCCCCAGCCCAGGTTAGCAGAGGGCCAGACAGCACTTTTCTGAGTTCTCCTGAAAGGCTCTGCCATAATGTTCCTTCCCTGGGGCTTCCAGGGCCTCCCTCATAAGGAGGAGGGAGGAGAATGTTTAATGCCCTGTTTGGTTGCACAGCTGGAATTGCTAACTTATACAGAGGATGACTGGCACAAATTATTCCCGTGGAGATATCCATGTGTCATTAAGCTAGGCTGGAGCCCCCAACTCTCTTCCTATGCCCTAATAACTCTCTTCCAGCTCTACCTCTACCAGTCAGTCAACAGTCATTTATTAAATACCTACTATGTGCCAGGTATTGGGTGAGGCCCTGGGGAGACAAAGAAAAATGGAGCAGACCCTGCCCTTGAGGCATTTACACTCTGGTCCCACCTGGCCCCATCTACGTGTCCAAACTCAGTACCAGTGGCTCTCCTCCAAGTATTCTCCCATCCTGCCAAAAATGGCCTTCTTAGTGTTACTCACATACAACCCTCCATCTCCTGCCCAAAATGCCTCCTCAGCACCTTACCTTTTGGAATCCCTGATTCCCTTCAGGACTAACCTCAAACATCCCCTTCTAGAGGAAGCCTCCCCTGTGGTTGCCCCAGTCTTGTCTTGTATCTGCTTTGTACCTAGAGGGGTGCAAATTGGCTCCCATTTTAGAATGTAGTCGTGTTGGGAAGAAAGACAATTGAACTTCTGTCTCTGTGCCCCAATCGTCCCACATGTACTAGGGGAAGGGAAGAAGGAGATAAGCATTTATATAGCACCTACTATGTGCTAAGCACTTTACAATTATTACTTCATTAGATCCTCCTCCAACAATCTTAGGGGATAGGTGCTATTATTACTCCCAGAGTCCAGGGCTCTATCCACTGTGCCTTACATGGTAGGAACTTAATAAATGTTAATTGACTAATTAAAGGATCAGATGAGGTAACCTCTGAGCCTCCTTCTAGCTTTGGTCTGTGATCCCATTAAGGATCCACCGTGTGCCAAGAACTGTGCTGGTTGTTTTGGCTACAAAGACCAAAACAAAACAGACCCTGCCCTCAAGGAGCTTACATTCTATTAAGGGTAAATAACATGAAAACATGAGTAAATACAAACTATGTGCAAAGCTTCCTCTGCGTCTTTGCCTTGTCTTCCTTCAAGGCTCAGCTCAGGAGTCACCTTCTCCATGAAGCCATCTCTGATTCTCACCAGTTGGCAGCCCTCTCCCCTTCCTCAGTTTATGGTAGAGCAAGCTCAAGGTTCACACGATCTTTCATGCTGACCCAAATGATCCCTATTTTTTTGGCTTATTACTCCTTCCCACCAGGAGCTTGCTCTGGGGAATCTGGCTTATCTATAGCTTGCATCTATAGATAGCACATGCACAGACAAGTAAATGTGGAATAATTTGAAGAAGAAGTGAGCTCTCATGATTGGAGGGCAGAGAGTGAGAGAAGGGAAGCCTTCCAGGAGGAAGCAGCCCCTGAACGAGGGCCTAGAAGAAGATTACTGATCCAAAAAAGCCAAGATGAAAAAGATGTGAATTCCAGGCAGGGGGGTAGCCTGTGCAAATGCACATTTGCATGAATGAATGAATGAATGAATGAATGAATGAATGAATGAATGAATGAAACAAACATCAGTTAAGCCTTTACTATGTACAAAGCATTGTGCTTTGTACTGGAGTTACAAATTTAGAAAAAAAGAACAATCTTTCCCAAGGAGCTCTCATTCTGATGGGGCAGACCACACATGGAGGGGAGGTTTCAGCGGGAAGTCAGATGGTAAGGAAGTGTGGCCCTTAGGGTATGGTAGGAGAGCCAACGGCGATGCCTCCCATGGATAAAACCACACCCCTTTCTGATGTTCAACCGTTTGATGATGCCAAGGACTTGACGCTGAGTTGCAGAAACAGCTAATTATTCAATCTGGCTTTTTGGTGGTCGTTAAATATTCCGCGAACATTCTTTTGCACAATAGATGCTTTGCGTGAGAGACCGGGGATTAAAGGAAAAAATCGAATGCTCCCTTTGACTTGGCATTTTTAGGCTTGAGGAGAAAGTGAGTGGTCTGGCAATTATATCATGAAAGGAGCCATTCTTGGTCTGACAGAGGGAATTTTTTTCTCAGAACTGAAGGAAAGTGGATGTGTGAGATCTTAGTTGTTACATCTGCCTAGGACAGAGGTGGGGAACCTACGGCCTTAAGGGCACATTTGTTCTGTAAAATTTGGATTCAGTCAAAAAACCCCAAGTAAGGATGTAGAAGGCCTTAGGGCCCAAGGGCGCCTGCCTAGGAAATGGATGTGGGCTGGCCTTTAGAGCAGGGCAGCTCTACCAGTGATTCGAATACTTTTGACTGGTGTCTAATTGGATATTTCTCTCCCCAGTGCCCACTGGAGAAGTAATATGAAAAGGAATCACTGTTCTACATTTGTTATGAAATTAGGCATGGAGGATTTTGCAAATAGTATCAACTTGTGACTGTTAGCATCTATACTCACATACACACATGTACATATGCATACATGTACACATCCATATACCTATATGCACACACATGTATGTATACATACACATATAGATATATACATACATACACATGCATGTACATATGTGTGTGCGCACACATATAAAACATTCGCACTTCACAACAACCCTGGGAGGTACAGTCTATAATTATCCCCATTTTACAGATGAAGCAATTGAGGCAAAAAAAAAGAAGTAAAGTGACTTGTTCAGGGCCACAAAGCTAGTAAGCTAGTAAGGCCGTGTTTGAGCTCAGGTCTTCCTGACTCCAGGCCTAGTGTGCCGCCTAACTGCCTCCTTGGCGGCTCATGGAAAGAATTGTACCTGCTTGCTTGCACTCACGTGAGCCCAGCCAAGGACATTTCTCCCTCTCCCTCTCCAAATGAGCCTGGAAGCCCACTTTTCAAAGTCTACTCTACTATTGTATCCAAGCCTTGACCTGCCTGAAAAAAAGATGGTTTTTGCCAAAAGAGGAGAGACCATTTCTGGAGGGAATTTCCACGGTGAATATCCAGCAAAAGTAAGTCTTGAGCATTCTTTTCTTCCCCAGGAAATGTCATTAAGAGCAGACAAAATGACAAAATAACTTAGCAGAGATATTTTCTTAGGCTCTAGACTACTTGGCCATAGGTGTCCATGAACTCGCTGCCATCAGTGAGCGGAGAATCGAAAGACTGTGCAACCCGTCACTCAGTGAGTTGCCTGCGTTCCTGGTGGCTGAAGGGGGCCTGAATTCTGGGTTCATGATTGCTCACTGCACAGCAGCGGCTCTGGGTAAGAATTCTACTCTTCTGGGGCCACCACATGGGAAAGGAGCTGTTTCCCTGGGTCTCTGCCCTTGTCAGATCACATTAGGGAAAGAGCTGGACAAGCCCGTGTGTGTCTGGAGGTGGAAGGAGGGTCAGGATGGTGAAGTCTGAGGATCAGTTAGCAGAAGGGGAGGGGAGGAGAGGGGGAGGGGAGGGGAGAGGAGAGGAGAGGGGAGAGGGGAGGGGAGGGGAGGGGAGGGAACAGGCATTAATTAAGTGTTTGCTGCATTGCCAGACACTGTGCTAAGCACTTTACAAATATTATCTCATTTGATCCCCACAACAGCCCTCTGAGAGGGGCAGCTAAGTGGTGCAGTGGATAGAGCACTGGCCCTGAAGTCAGGAGGACCTGAGTTCAAATCCAGCCTTAGACCAAATGTTTGACACTTGCTAGCTGTGTGATCTTGGGCAAGTCACTTAGCCCCAATTGCCTTAAAAAAAAAACACCCTGTGAGGTCCCTTTTTTACAGTTGAGAAAACTGAGGCAGAAGTTAAGTGACTTGCCCAGGGCCACTCAGCTAGTAAGTGTCTGAATTTGAACTCAGGTCTTCCTGAGTTTAGGTCCAGCATTCCATCCACCATGGCACCTAGCTGCATAATAACAGCTAACTTTTATATAGGACTTCAAGGTTTGTGATATCCCTGCCTAGTGGCCAGCCAGCTTCCGCTTGAACACCTCCAGTGACAGGGAACTCTCTACCTTGTGAGGCAGTCCATTCCACTGATGGCTAACTCCAGTTATTAGAGAGTTCTTCAACCATTCAGCAGGCACTTATTAAGCATCGACAGTGTTCAAGGTGCTGTGCGAGAGACACAGAGATGGAAACAACACAGACCCCTCTGAAGGAACTTATAAACTTAGAGTGGCACTGTGATATAATGGATGCATCACTAGGTTGGGAGTCAGGAAAACCTGGGTTCAAACCTCCCTGTATCAGCTATGTAACCCTGGGCAAGGCAGTTCATCACTCTGGGCCTCAGTTTCCCCTTCTGTAAATGGAGGGAGTTGGATTCCATTATGTCTCAGGTTCTTTTTCAGCTCTAAATCTATGATCTAATCTGGGGGCGCTATGTGTACACAAACAACTCTGTTAGGAGGTGTAAGGTGATAAGTACAAGGAAAAGGTCAAGGCAGTGTGCAAATATTTGTAATACTCCCTGATGTGGTCAGAATGCTTGGTAAAGCTCCAGGTGCTTTGAGATCCTATATTTAAAATGTATTGTAAGCTTTAAAGCTCTCTCTCCCTGTCTCTTTCTCTAAATTTTGTATCTAAATTTCATTATATATTATAATACAATATTTTATTTATTAAATCATGTTTTATTATATCTATGTTATAATATTGTATATTTATATAAATTACCTATTATGATGTATTTCTATATCATGTATAACATATATAAATAGAACACAAGAGAGGGAGATACATACATATACATATATACATATGCATATAGCTCACACACAAATATATGTATTTGTGTGTGATCTATTATCATAACATATGTACTATAATCAATACAATAACATGTTAGCTGTTATAACACATATAATATATAATAATATATTATTAACCAATTAATATAGTTTCAAATTACAATAATTACCATAACAATATTAACAACCAATCTAATTTTATTAACTAATATATTAATATTATTTCTGTTAATATCATTAATATAATAATAACACATGTTTTAGCTGTTATTATTATCATAGAAATGTGGACCATGTGAACTTCGTTCCCCTTTTTCTGCCCTTCATTCTCTTGTTTCCTCCTTCCTAATCCTCTCAGGCTCTCAGCCTTGCTCAGGTCTTCCCTCCCTCCTTTCCCAGTCACATCCCTCTGGTCACTTACTGATTTGAACCCACTTCAAGAATGGCCTCTCTGCCACTTTTCGATGCCTGAACAATGGATACTCTGGTTCTAGAAACTGAAATCTTAGGGGAGCTTTTGTCTGAAGGCAGAATTATGACCTAGATACTAGGAGGCTAGGGCTTTAACTCTCAGCTCTTCATTCCATTTTTCACAGTGTTATTCAGTCTTTTCAGTCATGGCTGATGCCCCGTGACCCCATTTGGAGTTTTCTTGGCAAAGACACTGGAGTGGTTTGTCGTTTCTTTGTCCAGGTCATTTTACAGATGAGGAAACTGAGGCAAATGGGGTCATGTGAGTTGCCCAGGGTCACACAGCTAGGAAGCATCTGAATCCAGATTTGAACCCAGGTCTTCCTGATTCCAGGCCTGGCACTCAGGGTGAATGGTGTCTAATTTTTTCACCTTGTGCTTTTACAGTTTCAGAGAATAAAGGCCTGTGCCACCCCTCCTCGGTGGATTCTCTCTCGACCAGTGCCGCTACAGAAGATCATGTGTCCATGGGAGGCTGGGCCGCGAGAAAAGCCCTCAGAGTTATTGAACACGTGGAACAAGGTAATGCAAGCCGTGCTGCTGATTTTGTAGGATTCATTCGACAAACTGTTCTACCAAGTGAAAAGAGGCTTGGGTTTAGAGTCTGAGGATCTGGGTTCAAATTCCCATTTCTGGTTCTTTCTAATTGTGTGACCCTGGACAAGTCACGTCCCTCTCTAAGCCTCAGTTTCCTCATCTGTAAAATGGGGATAACAATAATAATAATAATAATAATAATAATAATAATAATAATAATACCTGCTTCCCAGGGCTTCTGTGAGGATTACATGAGATAATATTTGTGAACTCCTCTGTAAACCTTTAATTGGTGCATAAAATGAGAGGGCTGGGCTCAGTGACCTCTAAGTTCCTTCCAGCTCGAAGGCTATGATTCTGTGATTTCATACCTAGCGTAGCTTCTTGTGATTTTAATGCACTTTCTTGAAATGTTTGGGATATGGTCCTAATTTTAGTATCATTCTCCAGTTTTTCAGCCCCTCCCAATTGATTTTGGAAACTATGCCACCTCTCTCTGCCCTCATATTCACAAGGCACTTAAACTCTAGCGGATACCCCCAGTAATCCTGAGCTATGCAGAATAGAATGATCCTCCTCTTAACCTCCCCCCTTTTCCCTGTCAAATAAAAGGAAATAGCTCCAGTGAGGTCAGATCCCACGATCATTGTAAAGCTGTAATGTCCCCTGAAGATCAGCCAATCCCACACCTTCATGTCACAGAGGAAGAGAGGGTGGCTCAGAGACTACATGTGTCTCGTCAAGGTCATAGACCTAGCTCGAGGCAGAGGTCCTGTCTCCTAATCCAGTGTTCCTTCCATCCAAACTATTGGTGAAAGAGAGAACCAAGTGATCCCTAGTTAGACTTGATCGGTGACTCCAGGTAAACTGGTTAGATTGGACAAATGCAGAGAAATGAAGCTGTGAGCGCTGAGTGGGACTGGGGATCTTCTTGGTCTTTCTAGGTAACTATCCCAATTCTCTTTACTTTATCTGACTGTATAGTCAGGGATATAGGGGCCAAACCAATGATTCCATTGGTGTCAGGAACTCCCAGGAAAAGAAACTCCCTCTACCAGGACAGGTTGGCTCCTTCTCTGCAACTTTTAGTCTCAGAGAGATGCCCAAAGCACCCAAGGTCATACAGCCAGCATGGGACAAAGGCAGAACTGGAACCCAGGTCTTCAGGGCCAACTAACTCTCTGTCCACTGTCTTTCAGATTGTTTAGATGTGGCCAATAAATTGGTGGGAATATGGAGGTTAAAACAGTGAGCAGGTGTGGTCCACTTTGTTCTGAGACAGACTGAGAGCCATCTTCTCTTTGCTTGTTTACTGTCTGGGTGTCTGCAAGCAAATCCTTTGCCCTCTCTGGGCCTTACTTTGCTCGTGTGGAAAATGGCGGGATGGCGGGGGTGGTGGTTTCAACTAGATAGCTTCTGGAGTCCCTTCTCCAACTCCAGACTTAGGACTCTATGATCCCAAGTCCTTTTCTCTGGATCTTGGTTTCAGCATCTATAAAATTAAAGGGTTTTACCAGAATGATGATCTCCAAGGTCCCTTTCAGCTCTATTATCCTATGTAGAACATCAAATCCAATAAATCTAATCTAATCGACATTTATTAAGTTTGTTATACAGCCTCCTGTATGCTGTGCACTGTGCTAAGCACCAGGGGTACAATTAATAAAAGGACAGTCCCAGCCCTCAAAGGGCTCACAGTCTAATGAGTGGAGAGGGATGGGAGGCAGCACACATTGGAGCTAAGGGTGCCTTGTTTTACAGGTGGAGCCCAGAGAGTTATAACTTGGACCAAGTCATACAGCTGGAGGCTGGGCAAACGAAATGGATGAAACGTGAAATGCCCAGCTTCCCTGGCTTCTTTAAGTCCACCTTCTACAAGAAGCCTTTCACGAGTCCCCCTGAAGCTAGTGCCTCCCCTCTGGGGTTATCTCCCCTTTATTCTGCATATATCTTGTTAGCGTATAGTTGTAGGCATGCCATCTCCCCCACTCGTATGGGAGTTTTTTGAGAGCAGAGCTTGGTTTTCCTTTTCTTGGAACCCCCAGGACTTCATGTGCCTGGCACATGTTTTGCTGTTCAGTCCTTTCAGTCCTGCCTGACTCTCGGTGACCCCATTTGGGGTTTTCTTGGCAGAGATGCTGGAGTGGTTTGCTATTTCCTTCTGCAGCGTATTTGACAAATGAGGAAACTGAGGTAAACAGGGTTTAAGGACATTGTTGCTATTCAGTTGTATCCAACTCTCCATGACCCCATTTGGGGTTTTCTTGGCAGAGATGCTAGAGTGGTTTTCTATTTCCTTCTGCAGCTTATTTGACAAATGAGGAAACTGAGGCAAACAGGGTTTAAGCACATAATAGGCACTTAATCAATACTTCTCAACTTCACTTGACTAATGATGAACCCTGACTTCAGGCTTTGTGAAAATGTAACTTAGTATATCCTTGAGTTGAGCTTCATAAAAACCTCCATCCCACTTTCCATAATTTTGTCCTCTAGTGCTGGCCATTGAGCTCCTCGCCGCCTGTCAGGGCATCGAGTTTCTACGCCCCCTGAAAACAACCACTCCATTGGAGAAGGTCTATGACCTTGTGCGCTCTGTTGTGAGGTAAAGTCAAACAAACACTTTCCTGGAGGTTGAAAACCACCAAGCACGGCAGCGGTTAATGTTTGGCCAATGGTTGACCTTCCTCCCAAGGCTGCTGTGAGGAGGAGATGAGATAACATGTGTACAGTGCTTTGCAAACCTTCAAGTGCTCTCCCGATTCTGTGATGGCTGTTATTATTATTCTTATCGATGATTAACACACCCTGGTCTTTCTTCTCTCTAGGCCTTGGATAAAAGACCGTTTCATGGCTCCAGACATTGAAGCAGTTCATCGACTGCTCGTGGATCAAAAGGCAAGGCCTTCAGTTGGGTCATATCGATTGTTCATAGAGTATAGATTTAGAGCTGGAAGGGACCTTCAAACTCGTCTAGGCCAACTCCTTTGTTTCGCAGATGAGAGAGGAAATTAAGGTCTAGATTAGTCAAGAAGTGACTAGAACTTAGAACTGGAACTAGAAATAGAACAAGAAGTAATCTAGAACTTACAATTTAGAACTGGAAGGGACTTTGGAGGTCATGTTATTCTAGCCCTCTCCCTCATTTCACAGATTGAGGCCCAGGTTTGGAAAGTGATTGTCCAAGGTTACCCACATGCTAGGTGTGACTTGATCCCAGGACCTCTGGCTTCAAATCCAGCACAATTTCTACTATACCATCTTGGTCTCAATCGTTATAAGAAAGCAAAATGGCGCCACTGCTGATGACATTGCCACATTCTTCCCAGGCATGGACTGGAAGGGATTAAGGTGTATTTGGAGACCGCATGAACGTTCCCTGACCACTAAGGAACCATAGGGTAAATTACTGCTTTGGTGCATTAAACATGGATTGATCATGAGAGGCGCTTGTGCTTGGAGTCAGGAGACCTGGGAATGAGCTCCAGCTCATTTTGCTTAGCTGGGTGACCTTGGGTAAGTCCCTTAAGCATAGTTGTCTCATCTATAAAATACAGAAAGTTAGGGGCTGGTAGCAGTACTTAGACTAACAGTCTCCCAGGGCTACTGTGAAGTAGGTGCCTCATCAACTCTATATGCCTTTCAGTCAAGGCAAAGAGCAAGTCTCCATGGGGAGAGGATGAGATGGAGAGAGGGTCCAGCCTTTCCTCACTCAATCTGTTTTTCTTTAAAGTAAAGCAGCACACCAATCTGACAGTTGCCTACAGCTGTACGAAGCACTTTTTGGTCCAGACTGGTGGTTTCATTGGTGTAGGGCAGAGGTGTCAAACACTGGCTGAGCCAGACTAAAATGTGATTCGGAAATGTTTCACAAAATAAACAAAAATACAGCACAACACAGATGATGTTAATTTGTAGTTTTCTAAGTCAATACGCGGCCCAAAGGGATCCATTTCTATTTGAGTTTGATGCCACCAGTCTGGCATCCCTAATTTATAGTCTTAGGGAGTTGCCTCAGCCACTAGAGAGGTTATGTAATTTGCCTATGATAGAGCTATTTTATGCTGAGGATAGAACTGGAACCCAGCACTTCCTGACTCCAAGGATGGCCCTTTATTCAAAGGACATAAGAAGAAGGGGATGAACAAAAGATGAGTATTTTGGATTTATTCTGTATCTGTATGAACCATAGATAGCGATTCAGAAAAGCCAAGGAAGGACAAAAGAGGTGGCATAGCAGACGAGGCATTGGACTTGGAGTCAGAAAGACCTGGGTTCAAATCCTTCCTCAGACACTAGTTTTGGGACTCTGGGCAAGACTTAACTTTGCTCACCTTCACTTTCCTCATCTGTAAAATGGGGACAAAAATAGTACCTTCCTCACAGGATTGGTGTGAGACACAAACAAGATAAATGTATGTGTTTGTTGCTGAGTTATTTTAGTTGTGTCTGACTCTTTGTGACCCCGTTTGGGGTTTTCTTGGCAGGAATACTGGAGTGGTTTGCCATTCCCTTCTTCAGTTCATTTTACAGATGAGGAAACTAAGGCACAGTTAAAGGACTTGTCCAGGGTTACACAGCTAGGAAGTGTCTAAAGCTGTATTTGAACTCAAGTCCTCCTGACTGCAGGCCCAGCACGCTATCCACTGCGCTTCCTAGCTGCCCACCTAGCTCAGTGATATACATTTAACAACTGTTTCTCAAATTTAATTGAATTCATAGAATTATAGATTTAGAGCTGAAAGGAATCATATAGACCGTCAAGTCCAACTCCCTCATTTTACTTATGAGGAAACTGAGGCCCAGAGTTAGGTGACTTGTCCAGGGTCACATAGCTTGTGAGTGTCTGAGGTAGGATTCAAACTCAGGTTTTCAGATAGGGGAAGGGAAGAGAATAAACATTTCCACAGCACTTACTATATGCTAAGCACTATGCTAAGTGCTTCATAAACATTGTCTCATTTTTATCCTCATATCAGCCCTGCGCGGTAGACATGACTGTTATCTCCATTTTATGGTTTAGGAAACTGAGGCAAGTTAAATGACTTACCCAGGGTCACACAGCTAGTAAGTGTCTGGATTCAGATTTGAACCCAGATCTTCCTGACTCCAGACTCAGAGCACTGTGCATTATGATGACACCAACTGCTTCATCTGCCAGACATTTCACAGCTTGGCTCCCCTACACTCTAGGCAAACCAGCCTGCTGGCTGTTCCCCAAACTTGACATTCCTCCTCACCTACACCTCTTAGGATCTGTAGCTTTCTCAGGACTCAAATTAGGTACTGCCCCTCAAGAAGTCTTTTCTGAACCCCTTTTATTACTTGTACTCTTTCCCCTGCACTTGCTTATCTGCACAATTTTTGACTTCTCACAATAGAATGTAAGTTCTTTGAAGGCAAGGATTATTTCTTTTATTTTGTCTTGTCCTCCCCAGCATCTTCTACATGGCAGATACTTAATAAATGCTCAATGAATGAATGAATGACATCTTAAACACATTTAAATCTTTTCAAGTTTATTTTTTTCATTAAAATTCTTTTGGACTTGTGTTTTAAGAGATATTAATATAGGGAATATTATAAGTGAAATGGGTACACAAAAACTCAAGATAACCATAAGCCATTAGTTATTAAATTTCCTGTCATGTGTAGTTTCTAACTCTGGAGGTAGTTGGCTTTCAACAGAGTTTATAAAATGAAGTTCCTTTCAACATTGTGATTTTGTCTTTGTCTTTCCTTTCCCTCCCAGGTTTGGGAAGTTGCTGCGCCATATATTGAAAAGTACAGAATGGAGCAGAATCAAGAACTCTTCCCAGAATCCAGGCCCGTCTCTCCCACTGCATTTTCACTGGACTCACTTCGCAAGAAAACGGATGACAAGCATGATCACCTTGAATCTGAAGATCTGTAAGGGGTCACTGGTTCTCACCATGGATCAAGCAGATTACAGACCGTCACTATGCTCTCTCTCTCTCGTAACTATCTGATCTGTTCTCTGTCAGACTGGCTATATGGTTCAGAGACACATGAAAGTCAGGGAAATTTCTAATTAGATTGATCACTATAGATAGACACTGTCTTTCAAGGATAAGTGATTTTGTCCTTTTTAGATACTTCTTATTCTGATGTAGCTCTCTTAGGATCATAGATTTAAAGCTGGAAAGCCCTTGAGTCCAACTCCCTTATTTTACAGATGAGGAAACTGAGGCATGGAGAAATTAAGAGACTTGGCCAGAGTCACATAGCTAGTGTCTGAGGCAGAATTTGAATTCAGGTCTTCTTGACTCCAAGCCCATCATTTTAGTCACTGCACCATGTAACTGCCTAAAAATCACAACCCCTCTACAAGTTGACATGTGGTTTTGAAGACCAGGCTGAAAACTAAGCTCAAAAAAAAAAATCATCCTCGAGAAGGGGTGAGATGGGAAAGGGATTGGAAAAACTTTGTTGGTCTGCCTACATTGTTCAAGCTGTCAGGATATTTGGTCAGTTTTTCCTTAACTTTGTGTCTCATAGATTTGATGTAAATTTCACAAATACATTCTGGTCTTATGAAAAATTCAGTAGTTAATTCTTGACATTGGGAGAGAGTTTGCTACTCAAAACTTAAGTAATAACAAAGGGTGGAAAGTGGATCCCTATTTTCTGTTCTTTGCAAATATACAGTGACTTCAAGTCTGAAATAACTGAGCTTTATCAATCAGTTAATATTTAGTAAGCACCAGCTATATTCCAGACAGTGTTAGGCACTGGGGATACAAAAACAGTCCCTGTTCTCAAGAAGCTTACATTCTGAAGAAGGGATACAATATATGTACCAATAAATACAAGAAACATACAAAATAAATAACATTATCTTTCCCCCCAAAGGACAGGAATGCATTTTTTGACCAATAGCAAAGCTAACTTATCCACCTGATTGGAATTCTCATTTGTGTGTGTGTGTGTGTGTGTGTGTGTGTGTGTGTGTGTGTGTATTGGGGGGGGGTGTGCGCGTGGATGAATGTGCACCTGCACGTGCATGTTTTCTGTTTACTAAGCACTCACTGTATTCAAGACACCAAAGGAAACAGAAATTTAAAATGACATAGATCAAAGATTTAGAGGTGGAAGGGACCTGTGAGGAAGCCATCCAGTCCAATCCCTTCCCTTTTGTATCATTACCATTCTTAGTTTCCTTTTATGTATGGCCTGTCCCCCATTAGAATGTAAGCTCCTGGAGGGCAGGGACTGTCTTTCTTTGTTTCTATTTGTATCCCCAGTGCCTAGGACAGTGCCTGACACATAATAATGCTTGATGACTTACAGATGAGGATACTGAGGCTTGGGGTGTTGCCCAAAGTCAAAGCGTCAGAAGTGTATTTGAACCCTCTGACTCTTGAGCCAGTCCCCATTGGACAATGTCGTCCCTGCTTTCAGGAAGCCTGCAATACGCAGATGAAGAGGAATGGGGATGAGACACACACTTAAATCGCTTTCACGCAAGTTAGGAACAGATTACATGACTAGGAGAGATCAAACATTGCCCAGGGATATTCAAGGAATAAAGATTCTCATCTGACTTGGTTAGAACAGGAAAGATTATGGAGGAGGGAGATGGGCCTTGAAGGAGGAGAAACACGTCAATGCTCAGAGATAACAGGGATAAAGGAGTCCATTCCTGGAATGAGGGATCGATGGTTGAATCCATTGGAGCATCAAGGAAAATGCTGGAGAGGGAGGAGAGGGGGCCCAGGTCAGAGCCTAACCAAAATGAATGGGTATGACTTGGATGAAGTTCCAGCAAAATAGACTGAGAAGGAATAGTCAGGCAGGTAGGAGGAGGAGAACCTAGGAAAGAGATAGTTTTTCTGTGGTTTAAAATATGCTTTACAAATATCCCATTTGATCCTTGAAACAACCCTGAGAAATAGGTGCTAATATTGTCCCCATTTTACTGCTGAGGAAACAGAGGCAGCCAGAGGTTAAATGGTTTGCCCGTTGTCCTAGAACTAGTAAGTGTCTGAGGCTGGATTTGAACTCAGGTCTTCCTGATTCCCTGCCCCTTTCATTGTACTACCCAGGAGTTGGGAGTCTTGCTTTGTGCCCTGGAGCAAATCTCTTAATCTCCAAGTGCCTCTGGCAACTCTCTAAAGCTAAAATGGCCAGAATAGTTACTGCTCTGCATTGGTAAAGGAAGTTTTCTCATTCAAAGTTCCCCCCTCTACCTACATAGATGGGGAAAACCAAGCTACCTACTCAAATACTTACAAACATGGGTCTGGGGGGAAAAAAAGTGATACTTGAGGATGAAATGAAATTTGTAACATGTTTAGCATTTCTGTGGTTTGCAATTTACTTACAAATGTGATCTCAATGGATCCTCCCAGCAGCCTTGGGAGGTAGGTACTATCATTATCCCCATTTTACAGATGTAGGAACTGAGGCAAATGGCAGTTAAGTGACTTGCCCAAGGTCACACAGTTAGACTGCATCTAAAGCTGGATTTGAATTCAGGTCTTCCTTTTTTCGGGTCCAACATTATACCCACTGAGCCACCTAGCTGCCCTATATATGTCTATGTTCACACGCGCATATATGTGTATGTATATGTGTGTTTATATAGGCACATACAAATGCATCATATATGTGTCAATAAGCATTTAAGTGCTTACTATGTACCAGGCAGTGTTCAGCTTTGGAGATATAAATACAAGGAAAAAGAAAAATAGTCCCTACCAGTTTACATTCTGATGGGGAAGACAGACCGTAAAAATGTGTGTCTACGTATACACATATACAGATATACATGTATGTGTAAATACAAAATACATGCATGTGAATAAAAACAAATATACATCTATACATGTTACCTGTGTATGTGTGCATACACATATGTGTATATATGTGTATTGTGCGTATATGTGTATACATAGATTTGATGAGACTAGTAATTTCATTGGTCTAGGCGGCGCTCAGCAAGGAACTTCCTGTACCCATAGAGAAATATCAAGAGAATTCAGCCAACTTTCACCCCCTTCCCAATAACTCCCATGATGGCCCCCCTAATTCTGACACCTGTTTCCCTAAGCAAACTTCAGAGTTAGCCAAAGTAAATTGCCTATTTATTGTATCTTCTAGTGCAGTGGGAGCTGGGGATGGAGAAGGAGGAGGGGAGGAAAAGAGAAGGAGGGGGATGGGATGAGAAGGGAAAGAGGACTGGGCCACAACACCCTGCCCTGTCCTCCTCCCCTATTCTCTTCTGCCATAGCCTTAGAGTTGTGGCCAGCCTCGACACAGGGTGAGCACTGCAGAGCCACCATTTAGTGTGGTATTTATGTATTAACCACTTAACACCTCTAAAATGGTGCTACTGTTTTCATTAGGTCCCTGGTGTGTGTGTGTGTGTGTGTGTGTGTGTGTGTGTGTGTGTGTGTGTGTGTGTGTGTATGAGAGAGAGAGACAGAGACAGAGATGAAGCTTTTGAGTCTTATGTCCTAACTCCATTTTCTCCATAAGCCCTGTGGTTTTTATTATTCTATTTTGCACAGTGTGGTGAATTGACATTGCATGTGTCAAGGTCACATAGAGCAGAACTGACTATAGACATACATATGTGTGTGTATACACACACACACACTATATTGTTGTTCAGTCGTTTTAGTTGTGTCCAACTCTTCATGACCCCATTTGGAGTTTTCTTGGCAAAAATACTAAAGTGGTTTGCCATTTCCTTTTCTGGCTCATTTTCTAGATGAGGCAACTGAAGCAAACAATGTCAAGTGACTTGCTCAGGGTCACACAGCTAGGAAGTGTCTGAAGCCAGATTTGAATTCATGAAGAGGAATCTCCCTGACTCCAGTCCTGGCACCAATATATATTATATACTACATAAATGTGTGTATGTATATGTATATTTTATATACAATATATACATATATTTACATTTAGATATAGATATAACTGAGGACCTGTCAATGACAGAAATTGCTCTGTGATCTTTAAGATATAAATGCCTATATATATATATTATATATATATATATATACACACACACATATATATACAGTGTATATATATATACATATATGTATACTATATATATACATACATAAGTTTGCTTATAGAGGTGGGTGTCAAAGGGTTGTGGCTTATGAGTTATTGTAAAGTATATATATATATATACATATTATATATACTTCACAACACATAGTATATATACATATTCTACATATACATATTCTATATATATATAATATACTTTACAATAACACAAACCACAACCCTTCTGACACCCACCTCTACAAGCAAACTTATGTATGTATATACACAGTACTCATATATACTATACATGTATTTTGTTAGGTCATTTTTCAGTTGTGTCTGACTCTCCATGACCCCATTTGGGATTTTCTTGACAGAGATACTAGAGTGTTTTGTCATTTCCTTCTCCAGCTCATTTGACAGATGAGGAAACTGAGGCCAACAGGGTTAAGTGATTTGCCCAGGGTCACATAGCTATTAAGTGTCTGAGGCTGGATTTGAATTCACAAAGTTGAGTCTCAGCATATATGTCTTAAAGATCACAGAGCAATTTATGAGTCATTGACAGGGACGCAGCTTTATCTATATCCAAATATAAATAAATATATAAAATGTAAATAAAAAATAAATATATAAAAATATATTTTTAAAAATACCCATCACAACCACCATCAATTATCAGAACAAGAGAAAAGGTTTTTAAATTGAAAGAAAAAAGACTTAGGTTAAACCTTGTTAAGATCTTTATAATGGAGGCAGAGTCCCAAATGAATTGGTTGGATTCTGCCAGTCAATCATGAAAATTTAACAGCTTGATTTCCAAGCTATCTGCTGCCAACATGAATTCTCCTCATGGCTCCCTGCGATTCTCAATAGGGAGGGGAGCGTAGCTGAGCCACTCACTGTCGATTAGTTGGACTCTCAGTGTGGTGCTTTCTGTCATTAATTTCCAGTCCATACTGCTCAAACTCTTGCCCAGCCTCTCTCTACACTCCATCCCTATCTCCAGAGTAACCCTGTAGATTCCGAGAAAACAAAGGTAAGTTTTTTCTCATAAGAAAAAGTTGGAGATCCCTGTAGACAATGGCATGTGTTACTTAAGAAGGTTGTTTAACCTTTGGGGGGCTGAGTCTAGGTCAAGAAAAAGATCAAAGACTTCCTGAAAAATGATAAGGGTAGCTCTTCCCGACCAGAAGGACAAGGGTGAAGGTCATGGAATTAGATTCTTAGAGTCACAAAATCTCTGCCTTGGAAGGAATCTGTGAAGTTGTCTAATCCAAATAAATAAATTTCCCCTCTCCCAGTGATGGATGAAAGGAATGACTCTCAACCATAGAGAATAATACTGCTATAAGTGGTCAAGTCAGGAGCCCTGGTATTGACATCAGAGGCCCACCACCACCTCTGACACTACCCAAATAACATTGGGCAGTCACTTAACCTCTGGGGCCATGCTTTTTTCATCTGTAAAATGAAGGGGTTTCACCAGATAACCTATAGAGGCCTTTCCAACTTTAAACTTATTGATCCTTTGATTCTAAGACAAAAACAACCCCCAGATTGCACCATGGTTGTTAGCAGCCAAATGTAGGTCTGTTGAGATATTGCATAATTGAGGCAAATTTTCACCCTTTAGGTCAGAAAATGTTTACAGGGAAGGTAAAGACAGACCTGGGAAAACACTGTCCAAAGAGATTAAAGCAATTCAGTCAACAAAAAATGTGCTGGGAGAAAGATTGTTTGCACAGAGGAGACACAGTTCTCTCTAAGTATGACTTTTTTCATCTCTCGATTTGCCAAGATAAACAAACATGGAGTAGATCTGAACTTTAGCCAGTTACTAGCAAAGGAACAAAGCCTCTCATCGTTCAGAATGTTCCCATCTTGTCATGTCAAAGTTGATGTTAATATTGTAATTCAGAGGACCCAAGTCTTTATGGACAATTCCATAGCCAATGGTCTTGCCATCTTCAGCTCTCAATCCCCATCTCCCTAGCCTGACAAAGTAGCTCTCCCATATGTCCCCTTCCCCCCATTTTCACTGCAACCATTCTGCTAAAGAATGTCATTACCTCTAAATTAGATTATTTCCATAAATTTCTAATGGTCTCTCAGACCCCAGTCTGCTCCTTCTACTCAATTCTACGTTTTACCATCAGTGGCGATCTTCCCAAGGGGAGCTCTGTGGTGCAGTAGATACAGCACTGGGCTTGGAATCAGGAAGACTCATCTTCATAAGGTCAAATATGGCCTCAGGTGCTTTCTGTGTGACTTTGGACAAGTCGCTTAACCCTGTTTGCCTCAGTTTCCTCATCTGTGAAATGAGAAGGAAATGGCAAACCACTCTGGTATCATTGTCAAAATGGGGTCATGAAGAATCAGATACAACTGAACAACAACAGTCTTCCCAAGGCATAGCTCTGAATGCTGCTGCACAGCTCAGAATCTTTCAGTGACTTCTACGGACTGCCAAATACAACTGAAACTCAGTCGTTCATTCAGAGTCTTCCATGATCTGGCCCCAACTCACGTTTTCAGCCTCGTTTCCTACTTTTTGTTGTTAAGTCATTTCAGTCAGAAAGATAGATGGACAGACAGATGATAGGGAGAGAGAGAGAGAGAGAGAGAGAGAGAGAGAGAGAGAGAGAGAGAGAGAGAGAGAGAGAGACAGAGAGACAGAGAGAGAGAGAGAGAGACAGAGAGACAGAGACAGAGAGAGAGACAGAGACAGAGAGAGACAGAGACAGAGAGACAGAGACAGAGAGAGACAGAGAGACAGAGACAGAGAGAGAGAGAGAGAGAGAGACAGAGACAGAGAGAAGGGGAGGGGAGGGGAAGAGAGGAGAGGAGAAGATTAGATTGGAGATAATCTCAGAGGGAAGGAAGTAGCATTAAGGGTTATTGGGAAAGCCTTATTGGAGAAGCTGGGATTTTACCTGAGACTGGAAGAAAACCAGGGGTGCCAGGAGGCAGACATGAGGAGGCAGAGAATCCCAAGCAAAGGGGACAAACAGCGAGAATACCCAGAGTCTGGAGATGGCATGTTAACATTGGATCTTAGATCATGATTAACGTATAAGTAGTAAGGTATAAGAAGACTGGAAAGGTAGGAAGGGGTCAGGTTATAAAGGGCTTTAAAAGCCAAACCAATCAATTTCTATTTGATCCCAGAAGCAATAGGAAGCCCCTGGAATGACATGATCAGTCCTCTGCTTTAGGAAAATCAGTCCAACAGCTGAGTGAAGGATGGACTGGAATGGGGAGAGACCTGAGGCAGGGTGACCCATTAGCAGGCTGCTGCAGCAATACGAGTGTGAGATGATGAGGGTTATGGGCAATGCCAGAGGAGAGAAGGAGGAATGTACAACAGATGTTATGAAGGTAGAATCAGGTATTATCCAAAGGGAGTGGTGACTGCTTGGGGTCAATGTGGAAGGGTGGCCAGGTGGTATACTTGCCTATGGCAGCTGATAGGAATTGGATGTCAGCTGACAGTCAGGGTGCGGCTTTTTCCTTGGGGTACGTGTCTTCTAATCATTCCTTCAGCTTGGAAAAAAACAGTTCGGGAAATTCCCTGACTTTTGTTTTTTTAAGATAGTTGCCCTTCTAAATAATCATGTTAGCAGGGCTGACTTTAGGTAAAAATTGTGAAATAGGAGAATTTTGTCCTAGAAACTCCTTGCCTTCTCTTCTGTGCTCTTTCATCCCTTACCCCATGAAATATTAGGCTCTCATGTTACAAAAACACACCAATAAAATTCATTAGTGCTAAGCTGTTGATAACAATATCATTAAATTGTGTTTTTCCAGATTTATTAGATATGTGTCCTTTCCCTGGTGGAATATAAGTTCTCCAAAGGCAGGGAATGTTTAATTCTTTGTCTTTATATCCCCGATGACTGGCACGTAGTAGGTGCCTAATAAATACATACTGAATCTTTATGGAACTCAGTTTCCTCCCTGGAAAATGAGAGATTGTCTTAGATGACCTTTAAGGACCCTTTTAGGTCTAAATCTATGATGTCTTTTAAAAGAGGGCCAATAACAAAAGATAGAGCAGCTAGGTGGTGCAATTGATCAAGCCCCGGGCCTGGAGTCAGAAGACTCATCTTCCCAAGTTCAAATCTTACTAGCTGTGTGACCCTAGGCAAGTCACTTCACCCTGTTCACCTCAGTTTCCTCATCTGTCAAATGAGCTGGAGAAGGAAATGCAAACCACTCCAGTATCATTGCCAAGAAAATCCCAAATGGGGTCACAAAGAGTTGGACATGACTGAAAACAACTGGACAATAAATAAAAGGTAATGGTCAACACCCAAGTTAGGTCTTAATTATATACCCTCTTCCATTGTTCTTTCATTTAATATGGGTTATCTCATGTTGGCATGGAGGTGAATCTGAGTTCTCAAAGGCTGTGTCATGTCAACTGAGCTCTGGTAGGACCTAACAAACCACGAAGGATTTGAGGATGGATCCATTGAGCGAGACTTTGTCTGTTGTCTAGGAACAGCCCAGCTAAATTAGGAGAGGCTCAACACCAGATTGGCCACACAAGGCCGTACATTTTTTTGGTCCCTTGATGATTGCTAAGACATACTTACTAAGTCATAGAGAGAATGTGATCAAGGTTGATAGAGAGAGAATTTCACATTGAGCAAACTGTAAATTTTAGAAGCATTGAAGTAAGTATTTATTATGTTAATTTTGTCTTCCTTGCTAGATTATAAACTCACCGATGGCAGGAAAGAGGACTATTTTGTATATGGAGCCACCTAAAGTAGTTATAGGTTATATAAAATTCAAGTAACTGAGAGTATTTGAGGAAATAAAGGAATAAATAGAGACTTCTCTGGAGGAAGAACAATAAGATTGTGTCCACCTTAAAACAGATTTTGTTTTTTGGCCTATTGTATGTACTGAAAATAAAAGCTAAAGACCTAAGTTTCTTAGGATTTAATGTTAGCAGCAGTCATTGTTACTATTTTTATTCATCTCTGTTAGCAGCAGCAATCCATGTACCATTTAACGAGCCCCACCATGACCCAGGAGTCCACTGACTAGCTTTGGTCATTGTCACTGATGTAGAAACTTAATTCTTAGCCAAACAGGTGTCTGTTCTGTCTCTGATAAGGAGTATACAGTGAGGGGTTACCCAGATTTGATTTTTTTAAACCTGTTCTTTATAAATAAATCAGTAAATTTTATTGGTACCTTCTGTTTTCATATCACACTCTTTCCTGGAAATATCCACACTCCACGATGAGCCCTTCCTTATGATAGGAAGTTAAAATGAGCAACACTGTGACTGTATCCAACAATGTATTCAGCATTCTGCCCTGATAGCCCCTCACCTCTCTTCCATAAGAGAGGTGTATTTCATAAGCTGTTTCTCCAGAATCAGTAGCAGAAATTTTGTTACCCAGGGTTCAGGTTCCGTTTTGCAATCTTTTTCACTCACATCATTATAGTCAATTTTTGTAATATTCTTTCAGTTCTACTTATTTCCTTCTGCATCCATTCATACGCATTTTGTCAAATTCCTCCAAATTCCTCATATTGCTTACTTGATGGTTGCTCAGTTGTTTCAGTCATGTCTGACTCTTCATGACCCTATTTGGGGTCTTCTTGGCAAAAACACTGGAGTGGTTTGCCATTTCCTTCTTCAGTTCATTTTACAGGTGAGGAAACTGAGGCAAATAGTGTCAAGTGGCTTTCCCAGGGTCACACAGCTAAGAAGTGTCTGAAGCCAGATTTGAACTCAGGTCATCAGGACTCCAGGTCCAGTGCTCTACTCACTATTGTCACTTTGGTGCTTCCTACAAATTTTTGCTAAGACATGGTTCCTGACATCACAGAATTTACAATTGAGAAGGATGAGATGCAAGCCCGGAGAACTATAGTATACATCCTTGTGATGAGTGCATTGGAGAGATGCAACATAGTTTTTGAAACATTCATTTAGATGCATTAATATACTAATTCCCCCCAAATAATCTTTTTATTAAATCAGGCCCCCTATGGATCTCAACACCTACTCCAGTTTCTATTACTGCATGTAATTGAAAATTAAACTGTGTTTCTTTGAAAATATTCATAGGCTCATGGATCTGGGACTAAAAGAGACTTCAGGGGCCATCTAGTTGACCCCCTTCATTTTACAGATGGAGAAACTGAGGCCAAGTGAAGTTAAGTGACTTGACAAAGGTTACTCTCAGGTAATAAGCATCAAAAGTGGGCTTGAAACCCATGTCCTTCGATCCCAGAGCCCTTGGTCTTTCTGCTCTGCCAAGTGGTCTCTGAGGTTTTGTGAATACGGGCCGGCCATTGCTTCCATTACTCTCATTTAGTCATTCAGTGTAACCCAGCAGATGAGTGTGACTTCTTCCGTTGTATCTTTTACCATAAGGTAGATTTTTAAAATTATTATTATTATTATTAAAACTTTTGGTCCAGAATAATGATTTCATCAAGGTAGAGAATTCCTGGTAAGCAAACTCTTGCTATAGATGCATATTGGGAAACTGTAACAGATAGTCTTAGGAAATTATCTATGGCAGAGAGAGGTGTGGATAAATTGTTATTTGTTTGTAATCTCATGGATTGCAACTTTAAAATCATTTCACACAAATCAGTGTATTAGGATTGTTTAAAAAATACATCCATAGCATGAAGATCTTGATATTATCATATACAACACTATACAATTTTCCCCCATTGACAAGCAGTTATTTTCTCCCTTCCCCCATTCCCACCTCCAATTTAAAAAATCTTGTAACAAATACACATAGTCAAGCAAAGTAAATTTACATATTGGTCAGATTCAAAAAGTGCCTTTCTCCTTCTGTATCTTGAATCTATCACCTCTGGGTCAGGAGCTGAGGAGCTGCTTTATCATTGGTCCTCTGGCATTGAGTTTGGGCATTTCATTGATCATGGATCTTGTCTTTCAAAGCCATTTGTCATTACAACACGCAACGTTACATTAAATAAGCAAAGAAGCAAAATTCCCCAAAGAGAAAGTTATATAGAGACAGATATGAACATACACATATGCACATATACATATATGTTTATGTGTGTGTGTGTGTATCCATATCTATCTATGGATTCATGGACGGGAATCACAATTAAATGGGAATCACTAAAAGAGATCAATAGTAATCATTAAATCATTAAGAGCCAGAAGAGACTTAAGAGCCTCCCATTTTACAAATAAGGAAACTGAGGCTCATGAAGGTGAATTGCTTTGACCAAGGCCACACATGTGATAATTGCCAGAGCCAGGGTTTGAATCTAGGTTCCTTGACTCTAAAACCAGTACTCATTTCAGAGCCCCATGCTAATGATTACACATTTATTCAATTACCTAGGAAATCAAAATGGATTCATTTAAATGTGATTTACCTGCTTTGAGAAAACTCCAAATCTTAACATTGGCTAGAACTGAACTCCATTAGTATATGCAGTTTTGTTTTTCTTATCTTTTTTCTTAATGTCCTTTTAGGTTGGTGCTGTCCTTTTTATAGATGACTTTTCCTTTAGCTACAACATATTCAATTAATTCTTGGTAGCCTCCAAACTGGTAAATCAAGTGCTCCCATCTAGGAAGAAATGAAAGCATTTTAATCTCAACAAGACACAAATTGCTCCTTGATAAGCCTCAGTCCAATATTTTAAAAGATCTTGGTTTTTTTTCAGTACAGGTGATACTCCCACCACATCAGTACCTACTTAGGTGGGGCAGCAGATAGAGGCAGGAAGATCTGGGTTCAAATCCCACATTGG